>NC_073310.1:44424804-44552304 GCF_027595985.1 Sorex araneus | reverse complement strand
CTACTTTCCCCCCTTTGGGGGGCAGTTATGAATATTGCTACATGCATTCTAAAGTTAGGATGGTCTGGTAAAACAGGATCACAGAATCTTTTACCAAAAGAGAAAAAAAAAATTTTTTAATGGCAAATGAACACAGAGAAAAATATGAAGCAACCAAATAAAAGGGGACAACCTCTTGAAGTGTGAGGGAACAACTTTCTTTCCTGTCTTTTCTCTTTCAGATTTCTTCATGTGGCGGGCGGGTGGGCTTCTCCCAAGGGGAGCCTGAGCAGGGGACCTGGGAGCCCCACAGGCCCCACGGGTGTCTCTCTGCCATCAGTTCAGCACAAGGGCCCAGCACTCGAAGCTGCCCAGGCCCTGAGGTGCCAGGGGGGGACCAGGACCACCCAGCAGAGCTCAGGGGCCTCCAGGCTGCACCCAGCAATGTTAAGAGGCCCGTCTTGGTGTTGGAAGCCAAACATGGTCAGTGCATGCCTAACATGCACCCGAAACACCTAACTACCACCTATCTTCAATTTTCAAAACAAACCAACATGCCTCTCAAAAAAATAACTCCACAAAAAGAGTAGAACAGGACAGGACAGGACAGTAACTGCTAAAGAAAGGAAAGCCTATGTAGCGCAGGGCACTGGGGAAACAGTGAGCTGACAATTGCATAATAGTCTGTCAATATTCCAGCGTGGAAGGAAGCGGCCTCTGAGACTGGCGTCCAGGGACAGTTCGAAAAAGGTCTGGCAGACCAGCAAGGGATCTGAGCAGAAGCAGGGGGCCTGCCAGTCCGCTTCACCCCTGGCCTTCTCCGAGAAGCTCTGAGTGGACGAGGTGTGTGCGGGTGCCAAGTGTGGCCCGGTGCACCCCAGTACCACCAGGGAGAAAAAAACGAGGCCTGCATATGACTATCCAGTTCAAGGATGTCCTCAGGATGGTTCGTGCGAGTGACTGTCAAAGAGCGAGAGGAGAGACCGCGGGAGAGCGGCACCTTGGGGAAGCATTCAGCTCTGAGCACCCCTCTTCTTTAAGCAAACTACAGAGAAGCGGGAGTGTCCTGGGGCTAGAGTGACAACACAGCGCGTAGGGCGTTTCTGTGCACATGGCCAATCTGGGTTTGGTCCCCGGCATCCCATATGGTCCTAAGCACAGTCAGAAGTGATTCCTGAGTGCAAAGCCAGGAGAAAGCCCTGAGCATCATTGAGCATGGCACCCCCAAAATATAGAAGAGGCAGTTTAGTACCAAAGGTAGCTCACCCTCCTCTTTGGGAGATAAGGGATGGGGCAGATGAGTTTGATTGTTTGTGCCGGGATGTGCAAGGCTGGAGCTCTAATGTAGCTGCTGAGCTACATTCCTGGCTTCCCTGGACTTCTTTTTGGGGAAAAGAATTCCCCCAAAAGCAGTACCCAGTGGATCTGGGGTCCTGGGGTCACGCTGGTGAGGCTTGGCCAGTCGTGAAGACCTGTGTCGGGCAAGGTGTGAGGATCACAGCCAGGACTCAGGCACCCGAGGTCGGTGCTCGATCCTTGGAGCCAATGCACAGTTTACTGGCCTGCCCCCACCAGGGCAAAGACTTAAGGCTGCAGAAGAGAGTGACCAGACACCCTACATTACTCCCACTCAAGCTGAACATAAGAGAAACACAAACAAAAAGAAACTTTCATTTACTCACTTTTGTGATTGTTTTTAAGATGGCAAGTCGAGCTGTGGGGGAAGGCAACCCCACAAAGAGAGTCTTGTCCAACCGGCCTGGTCGCAGGATGGCGGGGTCAATGATATCTAGGAGAGAGAGGAAGAAGATGCTTTGAATGAGGAAGGCTGGAGGTGTGGTCCAGTCATGCTCCCCGTGTATCCAAGGCCCTGGACTGAGTACTTGGCACTCTAAAGTAAGTAGCACTGCACTGTAGTACAGTCATCCTGTTGTTCACTATTTGCTCGAACGGGCACCAGTAATGTCTCCATTGTGAGAATTATTGTTACTGTTATTGGCATATTGAATACGACACGGTAGCTTGCCAGGCTCTGCCATGCGGCTGGGATACTCTCGGTAGCTTGCCGGGCTCTCCGAGAGGAATGGAGGAATTGAACCTGGGTCGGCTGTATGCAAGGCAAATGCCCTACCCACTGTGCTATTGCGCCAGCCCCTAAAATAAGAGCATAAAATAAAAACAAATGAATAATAATAAAAAAAAACTGACAGGAGATGGCAAAAGTACCATTTTAGTTGAAGGAAACTGATATATCAGACACCATGAAAATGCGGGTTCAACTGGGGACATTGGTGGTGGGAAATGTACACTGCTGAAGGGAAGGCTGTTAGAAAACTTTGCAACTGTGTATCTCATGGTGATTCAATTAAAAAAAATAAGTTTCAAAATAGTTTTTTAAAAAGGAGAAGTCCTTTCCTGCTCCAAGCCTGCACACCCCCAGACTTTCCTCCTGAACTAGAGCAGCTCAGTGCCTGGCGTCTCCCTCCCTTCCAGCTGGCCACTTAGCCAGTCTGCCCCATTTCCTCGACACCGACGCTGTTTCTGGACTCCCCTTCGATTGTGGCCAGACTCGTGTTCCTCAAACACACACCGGGCCCCCACGCCAGTACCTCTCACCAGGTCAGGGACGTCCGGGACAATCTCATGGTTTCCTTCCCAATTTTATCTTTCCCAGCTCCTACGCCTGGGCTCTCTCCCAGGGTTCCACGGAACCAGCTCTCAGACCCTCCTTCATGCCCTCAGGCTCTAAGCCCCGAGTTCTGAGTCAAAGTGCATCAGGAACCGTGCTGACTCCTGCCTGCAAAACTCTTAAACAAAGCCTTATCATTTTTCGAACAGTTCTTCCACCTCAAGAGAGGCTTCCTCCAACTCACAATGATAAGGCCAGGGCTCATCTACAGCAGTACCTAAGAATAGCGAGGTTCATATTTCCTAAGCAACACAGTAGGACTTATTCACTCACTCTTCCCAAAGCAGGCAGACTTAATGCCTTAGAGCTAGGAATACTGAGTATGTTAGTACTGATCTTTAGGAACCACGGGGAAATGATGTACACATTTAATGACATTTCAAGGCAAGTGCCCCAACCGCTGGAATATTCCTCCGGCCCTTTTATCACTTTATTAAGAGCCACACCTGTGGGGCCAGAGCAATACAATGGCTGAAATGGGTTTGACTCCCAGCATCCCACTGTGTCCCCTGAACGCCCCCAGGAGTAATGCCTGAGTGCAGAGCCAGGGGTAACCTCTGAGCATGTTAGGGGTGGCCCAGAAGAAAAGAAAGGAAGAATTACACGTACTGTCCTAAGGGGTTAACTCTAGGTATGGGGCTTGGTGGCTGGCTACACTAAAGACTCCCACATATAGGCATGTACTCAGTCCTTTGAAATGTCGTTCAGACTCTTGGAAACACCTTTTAACATATATACAAATACAGGCTTTTAAAATTTTTATTTATTTTGTTTTGGCTTTGGGCCACATGCAGCAGTGGTACTCAGGGATCACTTCTGGCAGTGCTGGGGACTGAAGCAGGGTCAGCTGCATGCAAGGTGTGCCTTGGCCCTTAATTTCATCTGAGATGACTGAGACTGTTTCACTGAAGAAGCTCACAAAATTCTGTGCATTACAAAATTTTCCCAAGAAATCTAGTACTGTACTGTCCATAAGTACTATCTGCTTTTTGAGAGCTTTAGCTGATCAGAAACACAAGGGAAGCGTGAGAAGATATTATATTCCAGGAGGCGGAGGGGGTTGACTCATGTCCCAACATCTCTATTTGACAAACAAGCATCTTAAATATCACCTAATTAAGACGGGGACCCTAATTTTTCTCATCTCCTCCCCAAACAGCGCCTTACTTGTTTATCCCATCTTTAACACCAACTCATCCTTCCAGTTTTTCAGGACCAAAACCTGAGATCCTGCTTGATTTGATTGTTTCACCATACATAATCCATTCGAAATTCTGTCAGCGACGTGACACAATAAATCCAGACTCTTTCTACATCCACAGCTATTTGCTAGTTCAAACCACCAGCATCTTACACCAGGATTAATGCTACAGAATCCAAAGTGGTTTCATTAATGGATTGATTGTATGAGAAAAAAAAATCTCTAGGTGATGATTCTGCAATCACAAAAAAAAAAAAAAAGAAGTCTTAAAGCTTTGACAACAAAATCTATCCACTCACAAATGGGATTAATATCTTAAGAATTTTCTCTTATATCTGTTGATCAAAAACATCCTCCATTCTATCAAGTATCAAAAAAAAATAAAAAGCCAAATTAAAGAACCAATACATATTTCCAATATTAGGAAGACATCATTTTGTGACAAAGGTCTTTCAAATTCCAACAACGGTGATGCAAAAGATCAGTCTTTGAAGCAAATAGTACTGGGACAAGTAGATAACCATATGCAAAAGGATGAAACTGAAATATTCCTCCTAACTTCTGCAAAGAGTGACTCAACCTGGGGCAAACCTGAAATGTGAGCACTGAAAGTGAGTTCACAGGGCTGTGCTGTGAATGCAGGGGGTCTGGGTCTGACCTCTGGCACCACAAGATGCCCTGAGCACAAAGCTGGGAGCAAGCCCTGAACACTGTCCGGTATAACCCCCATGTCCCCAATAAGAGTAAAAATAGGGGCTGGAGTGATAACACAGTGGGTAGGGCATTTGCCTTGCACATGGTCAACCCAGGTTCGATTCCCAGCATCCCATATGGTCCCCTGAGCACCACCAGGGTTAATTCCTGAGTGTAGAACCAGGAGTAACCCCTGTGCATCGCCAGGTGTGACCTAAAAAAAAGCAAAAAAAGAAATAGAAAAAAAGAGTTACTCCTGGCTTTGCACTAAGGAATTACTCCTGGCGGCACTCTGGGGACCATATGGGATGCTGGGAATCAAACCCGGGTCAGCCGAGTGCAAGGCAAACGTCCTACCCCCTGTGCTATTGTTCCAGCCCCACCCCCCCCAAATAAAAACATTTTAGAAGGAAATGTGTTCCTCTAACTTTAGGTTAAGCAATGATTTCTTTTTTTTCGTTTTGTTTTTGGGTCACACCCGACAATGCACAGGGGTTACTCCTGGCTCATGAGCTCAGGGATAGCACCTGGCAGTGCTCAAGGGACCATATGGGATGCTGGGAATCGAACCCGGGTCGGCCGCGTGCAAGGCAAATGCCCTGCCCGCTGTGCTATTGCTCCAGCCCAAGCAATGATTTCTAATAAAAGTTTTTGACCTGAGCTCCCCAGGACCAGCTCCTGAGCAATGCCACTGCCAGGACAGGCCCTGAATACTGCTGGGTGTGGGCCAACCCTCATTCCCTGATAAATCAGTGAACTGATTTCATCAAAGGTAAAGCTTTGTTCTTGAAACAGTACCACCAAGAAGGTGGTGGGGAGACAGTACAGGGTCAAGGTGCCCATCTCGCAGCAGCCATCCTAGTTTAATTTCCCAGCACTGCTTATGGTCCACGAGGCCTCTGAGTGCCACCAGTAGTGACCCCAAAACAAACTGGAAAGAAAGAGGTACCGGGATAGGTCAGTGGTAGAATGCTTGTCCATAAACTTCAGGTTCGCATATTAAGGGCAGCACTGTGACTGTACATACATGACTGTCCATTCACATATATGGTTACAGCAGCGCTACCCGGTGACTGCCAGCAGCAGAGGGAGAGCACAGTGCCCAGCAGGACGCAACTACGAGCACCACGATAAACCAAGACCCCTGTCACCACAACAGCAAAGGGAAGGGAAGATGGGGAAAAAATATGAATCACTTCCCTCACAACAGAGTTAGGGCTGAAGAGACGGTACAGAGATTGAGGATTGAGGCATTTGCCTTGCACACACATATCCCTGGTTTGAGTCCTGATACCCCACATGGTCCTCTCTCTGAGCACCGCCAGGAGGGAGCCCTGAGCGGGCTGCAGCAATAGCACAGCGGGTAGGGCATTTGCCTTGCACTCGGCCGACCCGGGTTTGATTCCCAGCATCCCATATGGTTTCCTGAGCACCACCAGGAGTAATTCCTGAGTGCATGAACCAGGAGTAACCTCTGTGCATCACCGAGTGCGACCCAAAAAAGAAGAAAAGGGAGAAAAAAACAAAAGAGTGAACCCTGAGCACAACTGGGTATAACCCAACACCACCATTCTCTCAGGTAATTATCGGGGAAGAGCAAATTAAACCATGAAGGAATACTACTTTGCACCTACCACAATCACTATAATTTTGGGGGGGGGGGGGAACACCTCCTGGTGCACAGGGTTCACTTCCGGCTCTGTACTCAAGTGTCCACTCCAGGAAGTGGGTATTTTTAAAAAAGAATTCTTAAGATCAGAGAGACAGTATAGACTTAGGTGAGGCAACCTTGTATGCTGCCAACCGTGGCTTGGTCCCTGGCCTTGCCAGGAGTGACTTCAACCCCTGCCCACCTTCCACAAAAAACAAACCCCACAACCCTAAATCTTTAGACTAACAAGATTATACACCTAATGAAACCTATTAGAAAATGAGATCAGAAAATGAGATACTGTGATATGCAAGTTATATTTCAGTCATTTGAGTGACATCTATTTCTCATATCTACAGGCTCTTTATTCACAGTTCCCGGCACATAGCTCCCCCAAGCCCCTGTACTTTCCAAGTGCTGTGAAGAAGGCATCCCGTGTTATGTCAATGGAGGTGGCTTTGGGAACCTGCCAAAGAATGGGGGCTCGGGGCTAAGTTCTACTGGTAATTGCTAACGAGTTCCCAGGAGCCTCCACAAAAACCCAGAAGGGAGGAGGGCCAGAGAGCTTCCAGACAGGTGGACATGTTGAGTTTGGGGGCTACTTCCTCTCTGGAGAGGAAAGAGATGAGGAGCCCCACCCACCATCCCACGGTCCTTCCTGTTTCTCTCCACCTGGCTGCTCACCTGCAGCCTTTGAAAACAAGTAAACGGGGCGAAAAAGTGTACGCAATTGCCAAGGGCCCACACCAGGCCCAGGAGGGACCAGAATTTCATCCTGGCACTGTAGTGCCCCCCGTCTCTGAAGGAGCCAGGAGCACCCCCCTGAGAACTATTGAGGTTGCCCTGCCGTCAAACAACACCTCGCTGGGCAAAGAAAGGAGGAGTGAGAAACCGGGCCAGCAACACCGGGGATCCAGATGGAGGAGGTGCAGCCACCACAACTTCTCCAGATGGAGCCCTGGCGACACTGAGCAGCAACTAACACGGCTCCGGGATGCGGGACTGGGACACATCCGAACCAGTTTCAGTTTCTAAAAACTGAAAACATACAATCTTTTAATGGAAAACTAATTATCAAATGCTTCCTTAGTAGGGCTGTGTTTCTTGGGGGGAATCTCCAACAACAATAGTGAGTTTTGTGTTGAAATATGGAACATAATCAAGGTAAAGAGAAAATGAAGTGAAATTCATCAGTTATACAGTTGGGGGGTGGGGGGCGGGGGTGGGGGGTATACTGGAGATTTTGGTGGTAGAATATGGGCACTGGTGAAGGGATGGTGTTTGAATATTGTATAACTGAGACATAAACCTGAGAACTTTGTAACTTTCCACATGGTAATAAAATAAAAATTAAAAAAAAAATTTTTTAAAGTTTAAAGAAAAAAAAAAAAGAAAGGAGGAGTGAGTTGGATGATTCTAGTACCTCACTCAAAACCCAGGGCTGAGGGCCAGGGTGCCAGCGGGAGTGCTGACACTGGGCGAGCTTCCTGCTCCCAGCACTGCCTCCACCGCCCACCCCTACAAACAAGCAAAACTTAGCAGCGACCCACGGGAACCTCCAGTTGACAGCAGTGGGCCAGGAGCACAGTAACGACCAGGCTATGTGGCTGGCGCCTGAAACCTCCAGTTTGTAGCCAGCTGGTCAAAAGTCCAGGCCACGCCAGTAAAGTGGCTGGGAAACTCCAGTAAACTCCAGTAAACTGGGGCTGGGAACGCACCCACGGGGTTGGTTCAGGAAGCCGGAGAGAAAGCCTGCACACAGCACTGAGGGTCTCATGATTCACTGAACAAATACGCACTGGATTCAGCTCGGTACCAGGGTACCTGAAATCAGCAGAGACAATTCCAGGAACTAACTTCATTTGAAAGGGCAGCATTGTGCCACTGGGCAAGACACAAAGTGGCCATAGCATCAATTCACTGATCAACCGCCTGAAAGAGGGACATTCCATGGAACCTTTCAACCATGTGCCAAGGACATTCAGAAGAAAAAAGGAAGAAATACTGCGTTTTACTTGGAATGTAAGAAACTATGCTTCCATAATGAAATACATTCTTCTGTTGCTTCTCTTTGCAGGGGGTGAGGTCAGGAGAGGGGCCATACCTGGCTGTACTCAGGGCTTACTCCTGGCTCTGTGCTCAGGGATCACTACTGGTGATGCTAAACTGGGGGTCAGCTGTGGGCAAGGCAAGCGCCTTACCTGCTGTACTAGCTCTCTGACCCCTTAATATTGGGGAGGGGGGCAAGTCATCTCTTCTACCATCTGACAAATAATAAGAATTAATAAAGGCTGGAGACCCTGAAGTAGAAGTCTCCCAACTACACAAGTGCAGATCGAATTCTTGCTCAGAGGCAGTGTCCACAGCACGATCTATTTATAGTTCCAACCAAGAGAGCGGAAACCTTTTCTGGATACTACACTGCTTCTGGTAGGAAATAAACTAAGGAATAAGGAATAAGGAGTGAGTGTGGCGACTTGTGTTTGGTCTGTGTTACGCTGTGGTTTATTTTTAAAATTTTTGCGGGGGTCACACCCAGAGATGCTCAGGAGTTACTCCTGGTTCTGCACTTAGGAATTACTCCTAGCGGTGCTCGGGGGACCAAATGGGATGGTGGGGATTGAACCGGGTTGGCTGTGTGCAAGGAAAACATCCTACCCACTCTCTCATCACTCTGGCCTGCACGTTTTTTTGTTGGGTTTTTTTTTTTTTTGCTTTTTGGGTCACACCTGGCAATGCACAGGGGTTATTCCTGGCTCTGCAATCAGGAATTACTCCTGGTGGTGCTCAGGGGACCATATGGGATGCTGGGAATCAAACCCAGGTTGGCCGCGTGCAAGGCAAACGCCCTACCCTCTGTGCTACTGCCCCAGCCCTTGGCCCGCACGTTTTTCTAAAAGGCAACTCAACTATCTTCTCTTCCAGGAGTTGCTATTTGAAGTTAAGAACACAAAATGTGTAGAAGAGACTTAAAAGTCAGTGGACAAGCTATCATTTGTAAGAAGCTCATCAACCTCCCCTGGTTGAGCACAGGGAAGTGGTTTACTTCCAAAACAGAGTGTATAACTTTTAGCGCTCAACCAGGCTACCAATCAACGATGAAGACTGAGAGGAGGACATTAAAAATGCAGTAACTCAAAGAGGTAGGAGAGAGCGTATGGTGGGTAGGACACTTGCTTAGAATGTCGCCTATCTGGCTTCAATTCCAGGCACCCCATATGGTTCCCTGAGCCCCACCAGACGTGATTCTTAGGCAAAGAGACAGGAGTAAGCCCCAATATGCCTGGGGGTGGCCCCAAACCCCAAACCAAACAAAACATTGAAAAAGTTCTCTTCCTACTTGAGTTCTAGGAAAATGAGAAAACAAGCCAAGTGAAAGATGTTTGATTAGACAGGAGGTGAGGGAAGAAGGCTAGCGGTGAAGGCAAGTCCTGAAATAAAACCTGTTTATATCAGAGGCCTACAAAGCAAGCAGTCAATTATCTTATGGAATGCAGAGTAATTAGGACCTACTTCGGAGATTTACTATCATGATTAAATGATATAACACAGGATGTACTTATTACAGTGGTTAGAAAACAAATGCGATACAATTAGGATTTTTTGGAACCAGAGAGGCTGAGATCTAAATCTATGTTCCACTACTTATTAGTCATATATCTCTGAGCAAGTAATTTAACCTCAATGATTTGACCTCCAGTTTTGTCACAGTAATATGTGTATATAAAACTGCCTTCCTCACATGATGGATGGAAGCTCTAACAGGGTTAAACATTAAGCAAAAGCCTCAACAACCTGTTAGCTATTACTGATGAGTTTAAATAATACAGAATTGCACAGAAAATAGAGTCAAATTTACTTTGCTTTTTTTCCCCAAGTACTTTCTTAGTCAACTGCAAAACCTTTGCTTAGTTTTTTTAGGTGAGAAAAATAGGAGTACCCTTGTTCATAATCTTTCTTGCATGCCTCATTGAATTGCAGCAAATTTGACTGAATTTACCTTGAAAATATATCTTAAAGCTCTACACTGACCTCTTCCACCAAGACCACTTCAGGGCTCCACTGGACAACGGAACTATGAGCTTAGAGGATCTGAGGGTCTGTCAAGAAACTCTGTGGCATTTTTTGTTCTGCTCTGGAGCAGCCTGTGAACAAATGTAACTCTGTATCTCTCTTTCTTCACTTTTCACTAAGTGAGTTTCTTTAAATAAAGCTATTTTATGGACCAAAAAGCATTTGCCTTGCTTATGGTCAACCCAAAGTTCAAATCTTGGTAGCCCATATATTCCCCTGAGACCTGCCAAGAGTGATCCCCGAGCACAGAGTCAGGACTAAGCCCTGAGCACTGCCAGATGTGGCCCCTAAACAAACAAACAATTTACAAGAAAAAAAAAATAGGGCTGGAGCGATAGCATAGCGGGTAGGGCGTTTGCCTTGCACGCGGCCGACCCCGGTTCTAATCCCAGCATCCCATATGGTCCCCTGAGCACCGCCAGGGGTAATTCCTGAGTGAACAGCCAGGAGTAACCCCTGTGCATCGCCGGGTGTGACCCAAAAACAAAAAACAACAACAACAACAAAAAAAAAAATTATGTGATGGGGCTGAAGTAACGCACTTACCCTATGCAAAATTATAAGGTCCATCCTGGCACTGCATATGGTCTTGAGCACTGCCAGGAGTGACCCTTGAGCACAGAGCCAGGAGTAAGCCTTGAGCACTGCCAAGGTGTGGCTACCCCCAACCCCACCCAAAATAAATTCTGTGAGAATACAAAGAAGATTATGCATGCCTTTCAAAAAACTTAAAAAATGTACTAGGCAAATAAATAAATTACAAAGAAATCAATGTATATTTAAAACTATCAGAGATAAACTGTTTTTGTGTTTTGTTTTGTGTTTATACCCAGGGGTGCAGAGGGCTTACTGCTGGCTCTGTGCTCTGGAAATACTCCTGGTGGTGCTCAGGGGACCATATGGGATGCTAGGGATTGACGCAGGTGGGTTGCGTGCAAGGCTAACCTCTTACCCACTGTACAATGGCTCTGGCCATAGAGAAACTATTTTTGATATAAACAAGAGATTCTTTTATTAATATGCAAAAAACCAACAGGTCTAATAAAATTATAATTTTCAGTGGTACGAATGGTAAGCACGGTTTTGTGATTTCTCCAGTGACTGCAATTATGGCAATACAGAGAAATCTGATTTCTACTGGAGAAAGATACTGCTGACATGATCCTGGCTTGCTGCCAACATTCATCATTCAAGAATATGCTACACTTTAGGGGCCAGAGCGATAGCACAGCGGGTAGGACGTTTGTCTTGCATGCGGCCGACCCGGGTTCGATCCCCGGCATCCCATATTATGGTACCCCGAGCACCGCCAGAAGTAATTCTTGAGTGCAAAGCCAGGAGTAACCCCTGAGTATCGCCGGGTGTGACCCAAAAAGAAAAAAAAAAAAAAAAAAAAAAAAAAAAAAAAAAAAGAATATGCTACACTTTAAAGAGGGATCGATAAAAGGCACAGTCTTTTTTTTTTTTTTTTTACAGAAACCTGAAACTCAAGGCATAAATCATCCAGGTTTAGCACACCTGCTTTTGGCCTAGAGAGATAGTACGGAAGGTAGGGCGCTGCTTGCCTTGCATTCGGCCGAACTAGGTTTGATCCCCAGAACCCCATACGGTCTCCCAACTAGGAGTGATTCCTGGGTGCAGAGCCAGGAGTATGCCTCTAGCAGTTATGGGTGTGGCCTCAAATCATCCCCCTGCACCCCCCAATCCTTACAAAAAAGAAGAAAGAAAAAGAACACCAGCTTCCAAGCCAGTGGGTGCTTATGCTTTGTACGCAGGACCCCAGGTCCATTCGTGCACAGCTGTAAGGGATCCCTGAGCTTGAAATTAGAAGTAGGTACCACACTGTTGGGTGTGGCCCCCCAAATAGGAAAAGTATCTGCTTCCACTTTTGCTTCATTAATCAGTACTCATGACCCCCAAATGAACACCTGTGCTACTGGGACCAGATGAAGCACATGCTCCTTCCTGTATTTCCCCATTGAAACCACTGGAACACCGAATACTGCATATCAAACTCAAGAGGACACTAAAAGCAGGAGAAAACAAGGAAGAACAGCTGCAGACAGCAAGACCCAACGAACACAATACTGAGATGAGCGCCCTGGATTTTAGTTTCATGTGCCGTACCCTGGACGGTGGTGGGGAAGCCAGAGCCTCGAAAATAAGTGGGGCAGACCGGTCAGGCCAGCCATACATAGCTGCTTTGCCAAAAGGACCAGGAATGGGGAAACCTTTAAGACACAAAATTTTTTAGTGGGTACCTGCAACACTCCAAACAACACAGAAAACAACAGTGGCCTCACCACCACCCAGGCCTGCAAAGGCCAAGCATGTCTGCTAGACTTCTACCCTGCTGGGCTGGAAAGAGACAGTTCTGCCCCCCAGTTGAACTTCCCTCTCAGCCTGGAAATACAGAGGCCCAGGCATGGCGTTGTGGGACTCAGGAGGATATGAGCCAACAAGCGCCCCTTGCCCTCTTGGCAAAGATGTAGCCAGTGGGGGCCTGATGGGCAGATGATGGATGCTCTTGCCTAAGAGCCACGAGGTATCTCTGCCCCCTGGGGAGTGTTTACAGAAGCAAAGTCACAGGGCCCAAGTTTCAAAAAACTAATGGCTGAAATGGTCTTCAAAGTGCAAGATGTAAATTGTAGACTCAAAAAAGAAAATGAGGGGCTGGAGTGATAGCACAGCAGGTAGGGCGTTTGCCTTGCATGATGCCGACCTGGGTTCGATTCCCAGCATCCCATATGGTCCCCGGAGCACCGCCAGGAGTAATTCCTGAGTGCAGAGCCAGGAGTAACCCCTGAGCATCGCCGGGTGTGACCCAAAAAGAAAAAAAAAAAAAAGAGAATGAGTAGAAAAAGTTCTGTCACTGTCACTGTCATCCTGTTGCTCATCAATTTGTTCGAGCGGGCACCAGTAATGTCTCTCATTGTGAGACTTATTGTTACTGTTTTTGGCATATCTGATATGCACAGGTAGCTTGCCAGGCTTTGCCGTGCGGGCATGATACTCTTGGTAGCTTGCCGGGCTCTCCGACAGGGGCGGAGGAATCGAACACGGGTCAGCCACGTGAAAGGCGAACGCCCTCCTGCTGTGCTATCGCTCCAGCCCAGAAAAAGTTCACCTGAGACAAATGAAAATTTCTAAAAAAGTTCACTTAAGGTAAATTTGAATTTCTAAAAACTAAAGATGGGGGGGGGGAATTCTTGAGGGATCAGAGAGATAGTACAGTGGGTAAGGCTGCTGCCTTGCGTGTGGCTGATCTGGGTTTGATCCAGGACACCCCATATGGTCCCCTGAGCCTGCCAGGGGTGATCCCTGAGTGCAGAGCTAGGAGTCAAGCCTGAGCACTGCAGAGCGTGTCCCACAAACCAAGAAATCTTAAAAGTATTATGGAGTAACACCCTATCTTCACAGAAGTGGCACCTGAAGACAAACAGCTTGTCCTCGAAAACCAGGGAGGCTAGAAAGAAGTGCACATTTTTCAATACTGAAAGACCTGCCAGTGTAGAATTCTGTACATAGCAACGACATACTCCAGGGACAAACATGAAATCAAGATATTCTCAGTTGAATGAACACTAAGAAAATGTCAGGCAAGCCAACTGAACTTAAAAAGAATCATTCAAAAGAAAGTTCCCAAAACTAAAAGGGGAGAAAAAAAGAGAAGAGATTTTGGAACATTAGAAAAAAAGAAACACAACAATGGAAGGAATAGAAATCTGGTTAACCATAATAAAATTTCCTTCTCCACTTGAGGCTTTAAAATTATGTTTTAGTGCTCGGGTCGGGCCTCACCCAAAAGTGAATCTGCAGAAAACCCAGTATGAGGGACTGGTGACTGAAATCTCCGGGTTCAACGAGAACTGGGAGTGGGTGACCTCCGCCCATGTCCCCCCCACACTTTTGGCAACTTGGCAGTCATACCCACAAGCCACCTCTGGCTGGTGCCAGGTAATCTCATTAACGCCTACAATCTAGAGATTTCACTGTCCTTCTCTTTCAGAAAAGAGCATAAAACGACACTGCCATAGCCACATCACTGGACCCTGTGCCAGGCTGTTTCATTAGGAGTAACCCAGAGGGGGGACTGGTGAGGCCCCCTCCCAGCCCCGAGGGACCCAGCCCCGGCAACTGAAAACCTCCAGAACTCAACACCGCCATGCTCGGGCTGAGTCTGAACCCACAAGTAAACCTATCCCTGGACTGAAAACTCATATCTCACACCACTCATACTCTAACAAGAATATGGTGGTGGGAAGGTGTAATGCTGGTGAGATTGGTGTAAGAATATTAAATGTAATCAAATATTGTGACCTACTTTGTAAAATTATAACAAAACTAAAAAAATGAAACTATGTTTTACATGTGGGGCCAGAGTGGTAGATAGTACAGCTGGTAGGGCGTTGGCCTTGCATGTAGTCGACCTGGGTTCAATCCCCAGCCTGCCAGGAGTAAGTCCTGAACACTGCCAGAAGTAGCCCCCAAACAAACAAAAATCATGTTTTATGGAGGCCTGAGTGACAGTGCAGGATTTGCACCCCTAGAACTAAGCGGGGGCTGAAGCCTGGTTACTTACAAACCCAGGTTCCACTCCAGTTCCACTCTACCGACAGTCAAAGCAACACGAGCAACACTGTCTGAGGTACTGCTTAAGAGACGGAGAGGGAGATTTAAGGTGAGTACAGACTAAAGGGGGAAGGGTAAAGAAACAAAGGGGGCAAGGGACACAGCTCAGCAGTAAACACAATCTCACAAAGAGTCGGAGCAAAGTGACATCCTGAGTCTGCATTTCAGCACCACCAAAAATAAAAATAAAAAAAGGAAAGCAAAACTTCCCCACCCTTCACATGAATTGATAAAATAATAAACTGTGATGTTATGTATATAAAATACACTATCAAGAAAAAGGGGGGGGTAGAGGGGCCAGAGTGGGTAGGGCATCTTACTTTTTTGTAAGCATGTTCAGCAGTTCTTCATAACAGACAATACGAAATGTTATTTCAGTTGTGTTTTGGGACAGGGGCTGGGGTTTGGGATGGAAACATCCTGAATATGGTGGTGGGAGTAATGGTGGTGGGATTGGTGTTTGAATATTCAATGTAATCAAACATTGTGAACTAACTTATAAAATTTAAAAATTTAAAAAAAAAGTAATGTGGAGTTCAGCTTAATCAATGGCTGAATAAATAGCAGTGCTCCTACATTATAAAAAAAAAAAAAGAAAGTTGTATGAGACAGAGAAGAACATAACGTAGTATGAACAAACGTCAGCCACGAAGTCAGTTTTTTTTGTGTGGTGGTGGCTGGACTCAAACTCAGGGTCTCACACATGCAAGGCAGGCACTCTACCACTGAGGCCCAGCCCCAGGGTCCAAAAGGCCATTTCTAGCTTCTTTTTAATGGGCCACGCCCACTGGTGCTCAGGGGACGTATGTGGTGCTGAAGATCAGACCTGGGGTGCCAGCATGCAAGAAAAGGGCCCCGCTTGCTATACTATCTATCCGGCCCCAAGAAATTAGTTCTAAATGTGCAGGCACAACAGAATTGTAAAACGTATTATTAAACCTGACAGAATGGAAAAGAGAAAGCAGATAAATCCACAAGAGTAATGAAAAGACCAAATGAAAAGCACGAGCACGCTTAGCCTCGTGTCTGAGTGTCTCCTGGATGACTCTACTTCCACCATCACCACGCAGTCAGTGCGCCCAGGGCAGACCGCCTGCCAGGTTCTGTGTGGTTTTGGAGTAGTACCTCCCCGGTGACGTGCAGCATTGGGGAACTCTGCAGTTCCCCAGGGAACTTTGGGGAAATCCTTCCCTCCGTGTATTTCTTTGGTGAGGCGTCTATTTAGACCGACAGCCCTTCGCCTGTTAAGAGTTCCTTGTATAGTCTAGATACCGGCTGGTCTTAGGTCATTTCAGTCCGCTCTAACACAGTGCCACAGGGGCGATAGTACCACAGGTGAGCATTTGCCTTACACATGGCTAACAGAGGTTCAACTCCCGTACCCCATATGGTCCCCTGGGTGCCGCCAGGAGTGATCCCTGAGTGCAGAGGCAGGAGTAAGCCCTGATCTCTGCAAGATGTGACCCAAAAAATAAGAATACCACAGATTGGGTGGGGCTTAACAGGAATCTTTCTTTTTCACGATTCTGGAGGCTATGTATGCCAGGGGAGCCAGCGCAGCGTGGAGCCAGTGAAACCCTCTCCTGCTTCAGGGACTGTGCCCACCTGTGCTATGTCTTAAAGGGCCACCGAGTGGTTGGTGCTCAGCGGACGCCTGCAGGTGTAGCAGGTGCCCCAACCCTCTAAGCCAAGCGGCATCATCCCTGCCACCGTGTAACGTTCCTCTGCAGGAAGTGTTGGAGGCCTGGCAGGGCTCTGAGGTTGCCACTCCACAGGAACCAATCCCGCTCACGAGAACCCCATGCTTAGGAACAAACTCATTCCCAGAAGCCCCACCCCCTAACACACCAACATGGGTTTCAACCAAAGAACTCAGGTAAACTGAAACTGAGACACTCAGTCCACCACACAGTGCTTTCCACACTTGTTCTCCAAATATCTACCCCCCACAATTCTGGAGCTCTTAAAATGTTTTGTTTTTTTTTTTTGCTTTTTGGGTCACACCTGGCTCTGCACAGGGGTTACTCCTGGCTCTGCACTCAGGAATCACTCCTGGCGGTACTCAGGGGACCATATGGGATGCTGGGAATTGAACCCGGGTCGGCCGCGTGCAAGGCAAACTCCCTACCCGCTGTGCTATTGCTCCAGCCCCTTAAAATGTTTTTTGTTTTAATTTTATTAAAGAACTGTCATTTACAAAGTGATTGACAGCTGAATTTTAGACATATGTTCCTGGAGCTTATTACTCTTATTATTGTTGAAAAAGAGATTTTATTTCAGAGATTAAAAAGGACAGAAGGGCAGGAAGTTTCTGCCAGTATAGAAAGGAGTCCCCTAAACAGGATTCCTGTGGCTTTTCTTTTCTCCCACTTAAGCATGTCTTTCACAAGGCAAAAGTTTCATTGTAATGAAATTCAACAAAACAACTTTCCCCACTAGGAGAGAGCATGAGCAAAGCCTGCTTTGCAGGAAGTGTCCTGGGCCTGGAAGGACCCTGCATCGTACAGCCCCAGCACCACCCAGCACAGAGCTGAAGGCAGTGCCCACGCCCCATCATCCTTGTACCACCAGCTATGGCCCCAAAAAACCCTCAACAAACAAAACAATTTCTTTTTTTTGCTTTTTGGGTCACACCCGGCAATGGACAAGGGTCACTCCTGGCTCTGCACTCAGGAATTACCCCTGGCGGTGCTCAGGAGACCATACGGGATGCTGGGAATCGAACCTGGGTTGGCCACGTGCAAGGCTAATGCCCTACCAGTGGTGCTATCGCTCCAGCCCCTTAGAAGTAAAATCTTGAAGCGGGGTAAGGACAGTCTGTCAACTCTGTTCTCCTTCAACACAAGTGTTGCTTTTGTTGGTGATACTTGTCTCTCTAGAAACTTTTATCAATTCCACCAAATAATCGACTGGGATTTATATTAGGATTGCTCTGTGGCGTTATGTCATGGGAGGGGCGGAGGGCCAGATGACCTAAATAGTGGAAGCTGAGTCACAAGGAGAGGGAGTGAGTGGGGAAAAGCCCCGGGAACACTCGGGCAGCAGACACATGAGTCAGGAAGCCAGCCTGGAAGTGGATCCTGCAGCTCATGAGTCAGAGATGAAGCACCCGAACAAGTTCTGCCTGAATTCCTGACCCACAAAACTGAGCAAAGCAAAAACGACAATCAGAAGCCACTAAGCACTACGGGACATCTGCAGGTAGAAGATCAGATAAGAAGGAATTTCTCTTTTGGTCTTTGGGCCACACCCAGTGATGCACAGGGCTTAGTCTTGGCTCTGCACTCAGAATGAGTCTTGATGGTACTGGGGGGTGAAGGAAACAACTTATGGGGTCCCAGGGATTGAACTCAAGCCGGCCATATGCCAAGGTGAATGAACACCGTACCCACTGTACTGTTATTTATTATTGTTCCAGCTCCTAAAGAAGCGATTTCTTAAAGCTAAGGACTAACAAGTGAGAAACAACCAAACCGGAATACGATGGGATGGTGTACAGCAGAAAGAACAGCCAGATAAAAATGCATGCAACTAACAAAGATGCAGAACACTTAACTTTTTTGTAGGTACGGGTGGAATGTAGCCCACAGCCAGCGGTGCCCAGGGGACACTCTTTGGCTCTCTGCCAAGGGACCACTCCCGGAGGGACTTGGGGGACCATATAACGTGCTGAATCAATCCAGGTGAGACACATGCAGAGCCAGTGCCTTTCACACTGTACTATCTCTCTGGCCCATAAAACACCTTTATTTTTTAATTTAGGCAGGTTATCAATGCAATGAATAAGCTCATTATGGATGGAAAATGGGGTGGGTAGGTCCAAAGATAATGCTACAAAGAACAAATAAAATACAGGTGTTATGTGACTAATCACTTGCTTTTTTAATACTGAGTGTGGGGAGGGAAACACGTGGAGGTGCCTGGAGCGACCGCTGGCTCTGTGCTCAAAGGGGTCACTCCCAGCAGACCCTGAGGGAGCACGTGGCGATGGGGATCAGGCCTGGTCAGCTACATGGTGCAAAGGACCCTGTAGCCCCTGTACTATCTCTCTGCTCCACACTGCCATTCTTATCACTGACTAAGGTCAAAATGGACTATAACAACTAGTTCTAATTTTCACAACTAAGAACAGGGAGAATCTGAAACAAGTTCAAAGATAGAAGGAAAGCTAATAAATATACCTGGAACGCTCTGAAGGAAATATTTAAGTAAAATCTTACATGAAAGACCTATTGTTTTTTTTTTTCTTTCCTTTCTTCTTCTTCTTTATATCTGGTGATGATCAGGGGTCACTCCTGGCTCTGTGCTCAGGGATCACTCCTGGTGATGCTCTGAGAACCATATGCCGGATGGTTTTGAACCTGTGTCGGCTGCATGCAAGGCAAATGCCTTACCTGCTGTATAGCTCTCCAGCCCCAGGTCCTACTATTTTTTAATCTATTGATAATAACTGAGCACTTGGGGGCTGAAGAGGTAGTACAGCAAGTCGGCCCTTCCCTTGAGTGTGGAGTGATCCTAAGTGCAGAGGCAGGAGAAGCCCTGAGCACTGCTGGGTGTGCCAGGGCTCCCTTCCCCCGCTACCCCAAATTATACATATTTACAACTAACAAACACGAAAAAAATAGTAAGTACAGGGGCTGGAGCGATAGTACGGCAGGTAGGGTGTTTGCCTTGCTGCAGTCAATCCGGGTTCGATTCCAACATCCCATATGGTACCCTGAGTACGGCAGGAGTGATTCCTGAGTGCAGAGCCAGGAATAACCCCTGTGCATCGAAGGGTGTGACCCAAAAAGCAAAAAAAAAAAAAAGTAAGTACATTGAAACATGAGAAATAACCTCAGATTAGAGGCAAAAGCTTATAATCAACTTTGCTTAATTGTGATCCTATACAGAAGTGAAATATGTTTCAATTTTCTCCTAGAGTGATCCTGACATTACGTCTAACCCCAACTATATTACATGCAATCACGTCTAAGTGCTCATGGCAGTGATTACTGTTAAAAGAGCAACTTACCATATAGTTGGCAGCTACACTAGGAACTTCTATTTCAAAACAACATGATCTCCGGAATGTTTCCCTTCTCAGCCTCTGTTCGGTAACCTCAAACCTCATCCCCCTGTCCTTTTTGCAGCTATGATGGCCAAGGACTTCACACAGCTTTGGCCATGGTGCTTCCTGGAGATGGGCATGTGCAGGTGCAGGGCTCACTCCACAGCGTCGGTGCCCAACGAGGGGGGTGTTCACTAAGGCCTGCAGACTGAGCAGAGGCCGTTTCTAATTGGTGTTCATCATGTGCATCGTGTACACACAAACAAACATGCATGCTTGCCGGGGACCACACTTCGTGGACATGGTGCTTACAATCTCTTGAGCTGTGGTGCTTGACAGAGGTTGGACCTCTTTCCTTCCTTCCTTCCTTCTTCCTTCCTTCCTTCCTTTCTTTCTTTCTTTCTTTCTTTCTTTTTCTTTCTTTCTTTCTTTCTTTTTCTTTCTTTCTTTCTTTCTCTCTCTCTTTCTTTCTCTCTCTCTTTCCTTTCTTCTTTCTTCTTTCTTTCTTTCTTTCTTTCTTTCTTTCTTTCTTTCTTTCTTTCTTTCCTTCTTTCTTCTTCTTTCCTCCCTCCCTCCCTCTCTCCTCTTTCTTCCCTCCCTCCCTCCCTCCCTCCCTCCCTCCCTCTCTCTCTTTCTCTCTTTCTCTCTTTCTTTCTTTCTTCTTTTCTTTCTTTCTTTCTTTCTTTCTTTCTTTCTTTCTTTCTTTCTTTCTTTCTTTCTTTCTTTCTTTCTTCTTTCTTCCCTCCCTCCCTCCCTCCCTCCCTCCCTCTCTCTCTCTTTCTTCCCTCCCTCCCTCCCTCTCTCTCTCTCTCTCTCTCTCTCTTTCTTTCTTTCTTTCTTTCTTTCTTTCTTTCTTTCTTTCTTTCTTTCTTCTTCTTTCTTTCTTTCTTTCTTTCTTCTTTCTTTCTTCTTTTTGCTTTTCGGGTCACAACTGGTGATGCACAGGGGTCCTGACTCTGCACTCAGGAATCACCCCTGGCTGTGCTCAGGGGACCATATGGGATGCTGGGAATCGAACCCGGGTCGGCTGCGTGCAAGGCAAACGCCCTACCCGCTGTGCTATCGCTCCAGCCCCGGTTGGACCTCTTTCTGTGGGACTTATGAACCCCAGGGCTAAAGTCACGCCACAACTGCTTGTGATGCCAGGCAGCCGAGACGGCGTATCTGCCAGGATCACTCTAGGTGCATGTGGAGCACCATGGGTTTGAACCTGTGACCATGTGCTAGACCCTAAATTATCAACTGAACCTTTGTGACAAGCCCGCCAAGTGGCCTTTATTACTCTCACTTTATAGATGAAGAAACGAGGCGCGGAGCCGGGCTCAGCAACAGAGCCTGCGCCCTGCCCACACGAGGCCCTGGGCTCAGCCCCCTGCACTGAGAAAGAACACACCTGGGGGCCGGGGGTGGCTTGGTGGCAGAGCACCTGCCCTGCAGGTGATGAGACTGGAGCGTGGCCCTCAGCGTGCCCCACACTGAGCGTGAGCCCGGCGGCTCTGGGTGCCACGGCACAGTGCTCCCCCCAGCACACCACAACAGGTCTGTCAGCAAAGTTAAGCGTGCAACTCCTGGCAAGCACTGTGACTGTGTGCAAGCACTTCACCCAAGCTTGTATGAGCCTGGTCACTGCAGTCATAGCAAGAAGGGAAGGGGGGAGTGGAGGGGAGAGTAACATTTGGCCTTTGCCCTGACCCTGGCAAAGATAAAATCCCTGGAAGTTTCTGGCTGCCTGAAGTCTTCCTTATGCTAAAGAGCTGATTCAACGTGCTGCCCAAGACAGCCCAGGGCCGGGCGGGTCAGCAGAAAGACCAATCTGGTGATTAGCGGGCAGGACCTTGGGAATGGGAAGAACTGGAGTCTGCCCCGAGAGCCAGCGTGCTAATCTGACTGTTACGTAATAATCCCCAGTAAGAACTCTGGGTCCCCAAGGCTACGGCCAAGACGTGCTGATGAACACACTCATGTGCGGGGAGTTGGTGCCCCACCCGACAAAGAGCACCTGCACCCAGCCTGCGCACGGACAATCTCGAGGGAGTGCTCTGAACTGGCCACTGCACCCCACGGGGTCATGGAAACCCTCCGCTTTGTAGCAAGGAGATCACAAATGCAGGCGAGTGGGAGACTTCAGGTGAGGGGGATGTCTGAAATGGGGACAGTCCTGTGCAGAAATGACCCGTCCACTTGCAGGATGTGACGGCACTTCCGTCGTCAGTGTCAGGATAGAATGAGTGGCGACTCCATCGTTATTGTGAGTTGAAACAGAACAGTGACTTAGAAGGGTGCAGTCACGCTGGCTGGGGGCCAGAGCCATAGTACAGCGAATAGGGAGTTTGTCTTGCACGCGGCTGACCCAGGTTTGATCCCTAGCATCCCATATGGTTCCCTGAGCACTGCCAGGAGTGATCCCTAAGTGCAAATCCAGGAGAAACCCCTAAAGAGTGCCGGGTGTGACCCAACCCCCCCCAGATAATAATATTCAGAAAACCTAAAAAATAATAAAGAGAACGGCAGATAATTCATGAAGGTTTTTGTTGCCACAGTTTTACAAGATATGAAAAACTACATCACCTTCATAGAGCTAAATTCATCGAAACGGTTCAGGCACTGCAACACGGCTAGCAAACATCATTAACACAAGTAACAATGTGAGAGTACTTTTTCAAGACAGGCTCACATGGCCAAGCATTAAATATAAAGAGAATCAGGACTCTAACATAAAAGCCAACCTCACCACTTAGGAAGTCTTGAGCCTTTTTCTAATCCTCCACAGAGTGCCTAAGCTTGTAAGGAATTCTTGCGTATGTCTGGAGGTCACGGCCAGCAGTACTCAGACTTACTCTTGGCTCTGCGCTCAGGTATCAATATTGGTAGGGCTCAGGGGACCATATTCAGTGCCCGGGAATGCATGCAAGGCAAGCACCCTACCTGATGCACCAAGCTTGTAAAGAATTGTTTAAGTACTAGTTAGTGTAAATTATAGGGACAGGGTTCTGGTACAGAATCTAAAGAGTCCAGTTCTTGTTTCCTGAAAGCTTGAGAAAAAAAGTACAATACATACTGATAATACAACTACAGTCAAAGGTACATGTACAAAGTTTCTCTGCCAACAAAACACCTTTCCGAGCACCAGCAGAGAAAAGCCACCCCACAGAACAGAGGCAGCAAGAAGACAGTTTTTAGGATGGCTTATATTAAATCTTTCTAAGGCCTTACTTCAAATTATGAACCAAAAAGGGACTCCTCATGGGGTAGAGAGCTAGGACAGTTGTAGGTAGGGCACTTGCCTTGCTGACCTGAATTCCATCTCCAGCATTCCATATGATCCTCTGAGCACCGCCGGGATAAGCCCTGGGCATCGTCGGGTGTGGCCCCAAAACCCAAAACCAAAAAGGGACTTCTCAAACCAAATCTTCTTTTACTAGGATGTAAGTCATCATATTGGTTTTGGATGCTGGAAGCATTGGGACTCAACTGTTCAGTCACTCTTTGCTCTTACCTGGCCTGTTAGTGGCTGCCATGATAAACACCTGCTGGCGCGTCTCCAGACCGTCCATCTCTGTGAGAAGCTGATTCACCACTCGCACACTTGCCCCTGTCTGAAGATAAAAAAAAAAAAAGAGAGAGTAAACACAGCTCCTTCAGCTACTAATTAGAAGAAAATGTCACCAACTTTTTCCTTACAAAATAAACTGTGAACTGAAATGAAAGCTTTTGTCAAAAGAGAAGACTTTTTGTTCTGAGATCATTAAATTCAAGTGTTATGCAAAAGGCATTTTCCACAGCATGCTTTCAGAGTAATCCTGTTATTATTCAGTTTCTGAAAGAGGCAAATTATTTGTCCAAGGTCTCACAGCTAAAGGAAGAGATGAAATTCAAGCTCATGTCAAGCTGATCCGAAAGTCCCATGCAACCAAGTTACACAAAGACCTAACAGCCACAATGAACTTCCCTGTGGGCAAATCTAGATGCAGCTTTTGCAAGCCTGGCAAGATTCACCGGGATATCAGATGTGCCGGAGCTCTCCACTGGACAAAGAAGGTGGTTCTCTATTCTTGGAGCACACAGAACTACATATGGCTCTCTCGGGCAACAACCAAGAGACAGCTGCAGGGAGCTGGCAAAAACAAGGCACACCACAGAGAATTTTGAAAACGTGCACTGGGAAAAACAAAAAGTGAGCGTTGTGATCTTTTGGTCATTAACTGCCTTTCTTCTTCAACACATACATTTAAGTACAAGACAATATATTTAAGATGTAACACTCCTAAAATTCATATGGAACAATAAATCCCCACCAATAGCTAAAGAAAAACCTGGGAAAAAGAAGATGGTTGGCATCACCTTCAAACTCTACTACAAAGCGGTAGTAATTAAAACAGCATGGTATTGGGCTAAAAACAGACCTGCATACCAATGGAACAGAGTTGAATATCCTGTCAAAGACCCCCAAATATATGGCCCTTAATCTTTGACAAAGAAGCAAGAAATGCAAAGTGGAACAAGGAAAGCCTCTTCAACAAGAGGTGCTGGGAAAACTGGACAGCTACCTGCAAAAAAATGAACTCTGACCTCTGTCTAATGCCAGGCACAAAAGTCAGATCAAAGTGGACTAAAGACCTCAATATCAGACATGAATCTATAAGTACAGAGAAGAAAATGCAGGCAGAACTCTCCATGACATTGAAGCTAAAAGCATCTTTAAGGATGAAACACCACTGACCATGCAAGTGGAAGCAAACATAAACAAATGGGACTACATCAAACTAAGAAGCTTCTGCACTTCAAAAGAAACAGTGACCAAAATACAGAAAGAACCACAGATGGGAAAGAATATTTACCCAATACCCATATGATAAGGGATTAATATCCAGGATATACAAGACACTAGTAGAATTATATAAGAATAAAACCTCCAACCCCATCAAAAAATAGGGAGAAGAAATGAACAGAAGTTTCCTCAAAAAAGAAATACAAATCGCCAAAAGGCACATGAAAAAATACTCCACAACGCTAGTCATCAGGGAGATGCAAATCAAAACAACAATGAAATATCATCTCACACCACAGAGACTGGCACACATTCAAAAGAACAAAAGCAACCAGTGCTGGCATGGATGTGGGGGAAAAAGGGACGCTCCTTCACTGTTGGTGGGAATGCCAACTGGTCCAGCCTTTCTGGAAAACAATATAAACAGTCCTTCAAAAACTAGAAATTGAGGGCTGGAATGATAGCACAGCGGATAGGACGTTTGCCTTGCATGCAGCCAACCCGGGTTCGAATCCCAGCATCCCACGTGGTCCCCTGAGCACCGCCAGCAGTAACCCTTGTGCACTGATGGGTATGACCCAAAAAGGAAAAAAAAGAAAAACCTAGAAATTGAGCTTCCATATGACCCCGCAATACCACTTCTGGGAATATATCCCGAGGATGCAAAAAGGCACAGTAGAAATGACATCTGAACCTGTATGTTCATTGCAGCACTGTTCACAATAGCCAAAATCTGGAAACAACCTGAGTGCCCTAAAACAGATGACTGGTTACAGAAACTTTGGTACATCTACACAACGGAATTATTATGCAGCTGTTAAGAGAGATGAAGTAATGAAATTTGCTTACAAATGGATAGACACGGAGAGTATCATGCTAAGTGAAATGAGTCAGAAGGAGAAGGAGAGATATAGAAGGACTGCACTCATTTATGGAGTATAGAATAACATCACATGATGCTGATACCTAAGGAGTAGATATACAAGGGCCAGGGGGATTGCCCCATAACTGGAAGACTGCTTCATGAGCGGAGGGGAGAAGGCAGATGGAATAGAGAAGGGATCACTAAGAAAATGATGGCTGGAGGAATCAGTTGGGATAGGAGATGAGTGCCAAAAGTAGATAATGGAACAAACATGATAACCTCTCAGTGTCTGTGTTGCAAGCTATAATACCCAAAAGTAGAGAGAGAGTATGGGGAATATTGTCTGTTATGGAGGCAGGGGGAGGGTGTGAAAAGGGGGGTATACCGGGGATATTGGTGGTGGGGAATGTGCACTTGAGAAGGAATGGGTGTTTGATCATTGTTACACTGTAACCAAAGATGAAAGCTTGTAACTCACAGTAATTCAATACAATTAAAAAAAGAAAAAAATAATAATATATTTAATTGAGCAATTTCTTTTGTTCTTTTTCTGGGTCACAGGCAGTAGTGCTCAGGGATCACTCCTGGCAGGGCTTAGGAGAGCACATGGGGTGCTAGAGATCAAACCTGGAGCTGCTGTGTGCAAGGGACAAGCTCTTACCCACTGGACTACCTCTACCCTATGGACAAGCTCTCTGGCCCCCTTAAGCAAAAATATTTGGGCTCCCTCTTTGGCTATATACATCAAACATTTTTTGGTTTTTACTTAACTAAAGGATGGAAGATTCTTTAAATTTTGGATCTGAAGAGAAATCAAAGTATTAACATGGCTCTTTTAAAGGAGATGAAAAGAACAATCCAGAATGAAGAAATAAAGAAGCATTGGGTAAATAGAAATCATCCTACCTCATCAAGGAAAAAAGTTCTGAAAAAAAGAAACCATGAAATTCTCTTATAAATAGATGGACATGGAGAGTGTCAGGCTGAGTGAGACGAGTCAGAGGAGAGGGACAGACATAGAAAGATTACACTCATTTGTGGGATATAAAAATCATAGTATGAGACTAATACCCAAAGACAGCAGAAACAAGGGCCAGGAGGATTGGTCCACGGTTGGAAGCTTGCCACAAGTGGTGGGGGAGAAGGCAGTTGGGACAGAAAAGGAAGCAGTATGACAAAGATAGCTGGAAATGATCATCTGGATAAAAACTGTATGTTGAAAGCAGATAAAGAAACAAACATGATAAACAAACATGAGTACCTGGCAGGGCTTAGGAGAGCACATGGGGTGCTAGAGATCAAACCTGGAGCTGCTGTGTGCCCCAAAGGGGAGAAGGAGGGAGGATGAGGAGGAGGAAGGGGGAAAAAAGAGAGACGTGGGGCGGGGGGAGGGGAACAGGGGCTGGAGTGATAGCAAAGTGGGGAGGATGTTCGCCTTGTAAGCTGCTGACCTGGGTTCAATCCCTGGCATGTCATATAGTCCTCCAATCACCACCAGGAGTAATTCCTGAGTACAGAGCCAGGAGTAACCCCTGAGCATCACTGGGTGTGACCCAAAAGGGGAGTGGGGGGGGGGGGAGGAGAGAGAGGGAGAGAGAGGAAGAGAGAGGGAGGGAGGGAGAGAGAGAGAGAGAGGGAGGGAGAGAGAGAGAGAGAGAGAGAGAGAGGAACCTGGCATAGAGGCAGGAGGATGGGATTGGGAGGGCAGGAGGGAGACTGGGACTACTGGTGGTGGGAAATGTACACTGGTGAAAGGACAGGTGCTGGAACACTGAATGACTGAAACCAAATCATGAGTAACTTTGTAACTGTGTATCTCATGGTGATTCAATTAACATAAATAAAAATAAATTTTAAACAATTAACTAAAAATCCCGAGAAAATACATCGAAAGAGGATGACAGATTTTACTTTGGTAAAATTGCATATTTCACATAGAACTGGACGAAGAGTCATTCCTCTTACACATAAAATTTCAATAAATCAATAAAAATGAAACGTGCTTCAATGACAAAAGGGTAAAAACACATGGTAAAATACAAATTATCATTAAGATAAAACTCCTCACTAATAATTAGGGACATGAATACCAAAATTTAACAGCATATTTTGTCAATAAAATTGACAAAAATTAAAAGTTCGGTAAAAGCTCAGTATTAGCCCCTACTGACAAAGATGTGGGAACTGGTTCTTTTTCTACTCCGTTGATAGGTAGTTTTTTGCTTTTGGGCGACACCACTCAGTAGTGCTCAGGGCTTACTCCTGCCTTGATGCTCAGGAACCACTCCTGGCAGTGGTGTTGGGATGTATGGGATGGGATATGGTGTGGGGACGGAAGCCAGGTCAGATGCATGCACAAGTGCTGTACCTCGTCAATTACCTCTCCAGCCCCTAGAGATGGGGGACATGCCCTGGGGTGGGGGGATGTATCCCAGCAGTGCTCAGGACTAACCCTGCCTCTTTACTCAGGTATGAACTTTTATTTCAACTTCTGCATATTTTTGGAGGTTTTTTTTTTTGCTTTTTGGGCCACACCCGGCACTGCACAGCGGTTACTCCTGGCTCTGCACTCAGGAATTACCCCTGGTGATCCTCGGGGGACCATAGGAGATGCTGGGAATCGAACCTGGGTCCGCTGCATGCAAGGCAAACACCCTACCCGCTGTGCTATCGCTCTAGCCCCTAGTTTTGGAAATTTTAAGCAAGATGAAGCATTTGATGAAATAAATGTTTCAGCAACCTAAAAACACCCACAGAAAATAACTATTCGATAAAACCCTAACAGGTAAACTTTCTGTTGTTTCATCGGTGCCTGGGTGAGCAGCAGGCTCCCACACACATCCCCTGCCAGAGGATTTCCCTGGTCGAGTCTTCTGTGAAATATGTTCTCATTAAGCTTTTCTGGTTTTTTTTTTTTTTGCGTTTTTTTGGGGTCACACCCGGCGATGCACAGGGGTCACTCCTGGCTCTGCACTCAGGAATCACCCCTGGCGGTGCTCAGGGGACCATATGGGATGCTGGGAATCGAACCCGGGTCGGCCGCAGGCAAGGCAAGCGCCCTACCCGCTGTGCTATCACTCCAGCCCCGCTTTTCTGTTTGTTTTTAAATGGTTACACATTCTTTGTTTCCTTATTCTTTTTTTCTTGTTTTTCTTTTGTTTGGGCTCCTTCTAGGGTGCCCCATGTCTACTTCTGGCTTGATAATTGGGGTCATTCCTGAGCATCCTTAGGGGGACATGCAGTTCAAGCGCTAGGAGTCAGTTTCTCCTCTCGGAAAGCATGCACTCCAGCCCACTGAGCTCTTTCTCTGGTCCTGCTTCTATACTGCTGCGTTGGTTTTTCGGGTCACATCCAGCGTGTTCAGGGCTGACTCCTGCCTCTGTGGTGAGGGATCACTCCTGTTCAGGAACCACATGCAGTGTCTGGATTTGAACTGGGGGTGGCGCGTGCAAGGCAAGTGCCTCAACCCCTGCACTACCTCTGCAGGTGGTTCTATACTCTTTACAGAACACTTTGCTGGGCTCCAAACTCTTATACTATGGTACTCCTGATGACAAAGGTTTCTGCATTCACTGTACTGAGATTTCTAGAAGCTCAGCAGGCCCAGAGCAACAACAATCTCTAGTCGGTCCTCAATGCAGACCAAGCATCCATCTTCCCGAGAGCCCTGGGGTCACGGCTGAAAGCACGTCAACTTCTTTAGAGAATATGGCACCTTAGATGACATTTGGTCCTGTCTTAAGAACCGTTAAACTGGAGAGAATCTGGAGAGAATAATACAAAGTTGGGGGGAAAAACAAACCCCCAAAAAACAAAACCCCGGGGCCAGAGACTACAAACACCCTACAGCAGGTAGGGTGTTTGCCCTGCCTATAACCAACCTGGGTTCAATCCCCGGCATCCCAGATGGTCCCCCAAGCACCGCCAAGAGAAATTCCTCAGTGCAGAGTAACTCCTGAGCATCTCCGGGTGTGACCACCACCCCCCAAAAAAATACCCTCCCGACTACTTAAAACTATATTTCCATTTCCAACTATTTACATGAGTCAGACATGCAACCAAAATAATACAAAGAAAATGGACAGAGAGGTTAGTAAAAATTTAACTTTTCCCAAGGCCAATTTCAAAAGCTAGGTTTAAACTATAATGGGCGAGGGAGACAGTTTCCGGGGCTGGGCCTCAACGCTTTGGCAGCTTAAGTGCCAGTGTTCAATCTGTGGCCCAGCATGGCTCCCCCGCCCCCCATCTCAGCACTGCCGAGTGTCGGCCTGGCCGATGGCCTGGGCACTGCCAGGTGCAAGCCTCAGGCCTGCACTGTCACTCCTGGGCCAACCAGAAGAGGTCCATTCTTATTGCCCTAGGTCAATTAAAACACAGACATCTGGCTTCACTCGAATCACCTGGCGTTCCTAGAGCTTTATCCACCTACCTCTCGGTCTGACCTTCGAGGGCACAGGGCGTCCACTTCATCGAAGAATATCACGCAGGGCGCGGAGTTCTTGGCGCGCTGAAAGACCTGCCGCACAGCTCGCTCGCTCTCGCCGACGTACTGAACACCCACAAAGAGGAAGCAGGAGCGTAGAGATGGTTCAGTTGGGTTTGGGCCAAATTACAACAAACCAAGTTTTGTGTCACAGATCTCAGAGTACTGTATGTCAAAAAGTATTAGGTCAACCCAAATGCAACTGCGCACATCAAACCATTTCTGCTTTGTTGTGGGGGCCACGCCCGGCAGTGCCCATGGCTGACTCCTGCCTACCCATTTCCGTGCCTGTCGATTGTGTGTGCCTCAATGTAATAATATAATCTATTATAAAATTACTATAATCCTAGTTATTTTTAAAGGAATGTAAAGTCTTTTCTAGGTTAAAAAAAAAAAATCCCCCGGGGCTGGAGCAATAGCACAGCGGGTAGGGCATTTGCCTTGCACGCGGCTGACCCAGGTCCGATTCCCAGCATCCCATATGGTCCCCTGAGCACCGCCAGGAGTAATTCCTGAGTGCAGAGCCAGGAGTGACCCCTGTGCATCGCCAGGTGTGACCCAAAAAAGCAAAAAAAAAAAAAAACAAAAAAAACCCAAATTCTACTGAATTTTAGAATTGTTCTCTCAAACTTAACTCACAGGAAATATCCAGTAGTAATTTACATTCAATAGTATTATAGAATTAAAAAATAATTTTTTTTCTGCAGACACTGATTTACAAAGCTATTCATGGTTGAGGTTTATGCACCCTACGTCCCAAGACCAATCCCACCACCAGTGTCAACTTTCCTCCACCGTGTCCCACCCTGGCCTCCCAGCCTGCATCTCTGACAGGCACGTTTATTTTTAAGTTTGGTGCTTGTGGTTTGGACTTCCTGCTTTCAGTGTTACTGATTCTGCGCTGTGGATACATAGCTCTGTTACTCTTCTACTTTCAACAGTATTTTAAATGTACACAAAACAAGTTGCTATCCTACTCATATTTTTATTTTCGGGCTGCACCTGGTGGTGGTTGGGGGCTGCTCCTGCCGGTGCTCAGGAATCCACGTGACAGCAGGGACCGAACCCCGCCTTCTGCAGGGCAAGGACATGCTCAGCTGACAGCGCTGGCCAGAGTTCTCTTTAGTACGACGTACTAGCTTGTTATTTCTATTTCTTTTCTTTTTTTTCTTTTTGGGTCACACCCAGCGATGTACAGGGGTTATTCCTGGCTCTGCACTCAGGAATTACCCCTGGCAGTGCTCAGGGGACCATATGGGATGCTGGGAATCGAACTCAGGTTGGCCGTATGCAAGGCAAACACCCTACCCACTGTGCTATCACTCCAGCACCTCTATTTCACATGAAAGAAAGCATCAGGGAATTGTCTTTTCACCTTCAGATTTTTCCTAGCATGGTCACTTAAAAGTTCCATCCACGTTGCTGAAAAAAGCAAGACTTCATTTTTTTTTTTTTGGGTCACACCCAGCGATGCTCAGGGGTTACTCCTGGCTTTGCACTCAGGAATTACTCCTGGCGGTGCTTGGGGAACCATATGGGATGCCGGGGATCGAACCCAGGTCGGCCGCGTGCAAGGCAAACGCCCTACCCGCTGTGCTATCGCTCCGGCCCCAAGACTTCATTTTTAACAGCTGAGTACTACTCTAATTAATAAGTATATACACAACTTCTATATCTAGTGATCTACTGATAAGCATTTAGATTGTCTTTATGTCTCGGTTATTGTGAATAATGTTGCGATGAACATAAAGATACACACACTTCTGGGGGGAGGGGCGGGTGGGCCTGTGCCCAGGGTTTATTCTTGGCTATGTGTTCAGTATCGCTGCTCACTCCAGGCAGTCCTGGGGGGCCATGTGCAGTGCTGGGGATCAAACAGCAGTCATCGGGTACAAGGCAAGGCCTGAATCCCTGTCCTATTTCTCCAGACCACACTTACATTTTTTAATATAATCTTTATTCTTCAGAGAAATGCCTGGGAGTCAGATTGCTAGTGGTATGGTTTAACGGTTCTTTTCCAGTGTGCTCTCACCAACACTTATTTCCAAAACCTCCCTAGGGTTTTGATAAGTATTTCCTTAAAATAAGTTGGACTCCCATGCCCGAACCCATGTACTATTAGCCTTCTTCAGAGTAGTGTCTGTTTCAATCTCCTGTAAATTAAAAATATTGTTTTTTTCATTGCTGAATTGTTCTTCGTTTATTTTAGATATTAACTTCTTGTCTGATATGAAAATACCTTCTCTTAGTAGACTGTCTGAACAAAAGTGATGCAATTAGTTTTGCTTTTGTTTCATTTGATACTAAAACTGAGACCCAGGAGACATTACTGCACTGAATGTCTAAGAGTTATTGCCACATTTTATTTTATGTATTCCATGGTTTCAATTTTATAGTCAAATAACCCATTTTTAATCAGTCAGGTCTTTTTGGGGGGGATGGAAGGACATACCCAGCAGTGCTCAGGACTTACTCCTGACTCTGTGCTCAGGGATCACTCCTGGTGGGCTTGGGGGATGATATGAAACGATGAGGATCAAATGTTGTGATTCAGAATACCAGAACGTCATGTGCAAGGTAAGTGTCCTACACGGACTATCACTCCGGCCCCTGAGCTCATTTCTGTGTATGGCATTAAATAATGACCTAGTTGTACTTTCTTGCATATGGCCATACAGTTTTCCTAGCACGATTTGTTGAATAAGATTTTCTTCCTCCGCTGTATGCTTATAACTCCACTATTATAAATTAACTTTATAATATCTGTGGGCTTATTTCTGGGCACTTAATACTATTCCATTGGTCTATGTCTCTATTTCTGTTCTGATGCCTATTTTAAAAATATTACCACCTTAATATAGATTGAAACCCAGAATCAGGTATCTCCATTTTGGGGGTGGGGGGAAGAGCAGGGGGCACCTGTTCTGCATTCAGGAATTACTTTGCTGGGCTTCGGGGGACCATACAGGATGCTGGGGACCGAACCCTTGTCAGCCATGTATAAAGCTGTACTGTTTCTCCAACCCAAATACCTCCTTTTTTTCCTCAGAATTTTTTTGTGCTTCAGAGTCTTTTAAAGTAGTTCTGTACAAATGCTGGGGTTGTTTGTTTGTCTTGAAAAATGCCAGTTTTGATAGGGGTAATATTAAAAATCTGTAAACTGCTTTAGACAGCATGGCTATTTTAACAACGTTTAGTCTTTAATTCATCAACACAGTATAATTACTATTATACTATTATATTATTATACTATTATTTATCTTAATTATATAATAAATATATTATTATAGTAATATCATTATATTTATCTATGTCCTTTATTAGTGATGCTATAATTTTCAAAGTATAGCTCTTTCACCTTTGTTACGTTCACTCAAGCATCTTATTTTTTTAAAATAAAACTGTAAACGGGACTGTTTTCCTAATTTCTCTTTCCTATCATTCACAGTTTATGAAAAGAAATGCATCAGATATTTGTCTACCAATTTTGTATCTTTCCACTGTACAGTATTTCTCAGTAGAACTTTATTTCTGTCCTGTCTGTCCTGGACTTGCCTTTGTACTTTGTTCACTCTACTTCCTTTCCTTAAACTGCTTTCCAAGCAAACACCCACTAGTCTGCCCTGAGCTCTGCAATATCCTCATTTATCTTTCTTGGAATCACTCCCTATTTCTTCCTCTTACTTTATGTTCCACTGTTAAATACTTGAGCTATTCTACATCACTACGTTCTGGCTTTCACAAAGATAGCTAGGGAAAATATTCTCCTCAAAATCATTCACACCTACATAAACCACTAAACCACAACAACTACTAAACCAAAGTCTACTTCCAGTGTCATTTATGCTGTCTGGTTACACTGACACAGTTTAAAAATAAATAAATAAGATTAATGGACATGATCCAGAGACTCACAAATGAGTCTCGGAAGACGGATGGCTCCAGACCCCGTGCCAAGCTGATCTCACCAGGGCGCTTCAGATGGAGCAGGCGTTCTTTCTCCGCCTACTCCAAAGAACCCCGGTGGCCACAAACCTCCAGAAGGAAAACCCAGGTACGGGGACCAGTGACTGAAAACTCCAGGCCACACAGAGGCGGGTATGGGCTGTCCCTCCCCACCTCCCCGCCCATCCGGTGTCCTGGCTGCCATGGATATCCAGGAGCATGCAGCCGCTTTGGCCACGAGACATCCTAGACTATTCATAACAAGCAATACGAAATAAATTATTTAGCATCTACCCGTGGGGCAGGCTCTGGTTACGGTGAGAAAATACAAAATAATGGTGGAGGGAAGGTGTAATGGTGGTGGAACTGGTGTTGAAATAATGAATGTAATTACTGTGAACAACTTTATGAAAATAAAATTTAAAAAATAATTAAATTATCTTCCCTTGCTTATAAGGTTTAAAAAATTTTGTATGTCCTCCACTTTCCAGTCAATTGGTCTCTTTTGCCATCTCTGTCCTAGTCCACACGGAGCAAGACTTTTTGGGGTTCTGTTAGAGATCCTCTTTCCCCTCCCCTCGACCCCCCTTTGGGCCACACCTCGCAGTTCTCAGAGCTAAGTACTGGTTCTATGCTCAGGGGTCACTCCTGTGTAGTGCCAGGGTCATGTGCAAGGCAAGTGCCCTACCTGCTGTACTCCTGCCCTAGACACCCTCTTTTTTGGGGAGGGGGGGGGCACACTTAGCAATGCTCAGGAGTTACTCCTAGTTCTGCACTCAGGAATTACTTTTGTCAGAGCTCGGGGGAACCATACAGGATGCTGGATCAAACCCAGGTCAGCAGCGTGCAAGGTATATGCCCTCCCCGCTGTACTAACTCAGGCCCCCTCAACACCCTCTTTTACAATACTCACCCAAGGGGCCGGAACACACGTGTGGAATGCACAGTGCCGGCCTGGCACAAAGCCCCTGGAGCACTGCCGGTAGGACCCTGATGAGCTGCCCGAGGCTAGGGCTGGAGGACTGGGACAGCAGGTAGGGTGACTGCCCCCATTTGGATCCCCAGCACTACCAGGGGTGGTCTCTGAACAGAGCGAGGAGGAAGCCCTGAGCACCACAGAGTATGGCCCCCAAACCAAAGGAAAGCCTTTCCTGTCATACACAAAAATACAAAGTTACATCACTGAAAGCTCTCTGATATTCTGAAGATAAAACTAAAATTCTAGGGCCAGAGAAGCAGCACAGGAGCTAAGGTTTGCCAGGCATACATATGGCCAACTCCATCCAGTTCAATCCCAGCCCAAGTGTAGTGACTGAGCACTGCTAGGAATCACTCTTGAGTAGAGATCCAGGAACTGCCCGAGCACTACTGGGTATGGCCCAGAAGTCTCCACCCCAAACGCAAACACTAGGTTGGTGTAAAGGCCCTCACCAAAGCTGGTCTTAACTTTTTTTCCAGTTACACCCACCACGAAGTCCCTTCCCTTTGGGGCTCATTTTAAATGCCTCCTGTACTAAAAAGTCAAATTCAAGTACAAGTAAATAGGTGTATAGAAAGTTGACAGGAAGAGCTTAAATATAAATCCATTGTTTTAGGAGGAAAGTCATATATACAGTAAGAAACAGAACATGAAATTTGTAATAAGTTTACCAGGCTTTGAAAACAATACCAGTCTCATTTCCTGATATATATTATAACCTATTGTTTTACTTTTTTTTTTTTTAAACTTTTTGGGTCATACCCAGAGATGCTCAGGGGTTACTCCTAGCTCTGCACTCAGGAGTTACTCCTAGCGGTCCTTGGGATGCCGGGGTCAAACCCGATCGGTCGAGTGTAAGGCAAATGTCCTCCCCACTGTACTTTCGTTCCGGCCCCTGTTTTACTTTTTATGGAAATAAATTCATGGTCTTAAATTGAAGGTATAAAATTAAATATAGAAAGAAGTTATTGTATTATATAGCTCTTTTGTGATTTCTTTTCCCCAAAATTTAGGCCACATTCAATGGTGGTCAGTGGCTATTCCTGGCTTTGTATGAGTGACCCCTGGCAACACATACAGGACCATATGTGGTGTCAGAGGTCAAAGCAGGGTCAGCTGTAATGGCTACCTGCAAGGCAAGTGTCTTACCTCCTAAACTATCTCTCTGCCCTCCTCAGAGTATTTTTATTTATTAATACTTAACTCATTTGTGCACACACTATTAAGGCCAGGAAGCTGGACCAGGAAGCAGACAACCTAGATTCAACTCTCTCTGTACTACTTTCCAGCAGTCAGACTGTGGCCAGGTTAAACAACCCTCCAAACTGATACATCCTCATCAATGAATCAGAGGAAATGATTCACATCTCATTGGGTTCCTAAAAACAATGTATGCAAGGTGTTCCACAATAAAACACACAGCAAAGTAAACATTTTAAAATAACTATTGGGGTTGGGAGATCATACAGTGCCTCGATCAACCAGGGTTCGAGCTCCACATATGGTGGCAAAGCAACTCTAGGAGTGAACCCTGAGCACCACAGGAAATGGACCAAAACCTTCTCCCCACTCCCCATCCCACAAAATCTTAACTTTTGTAATTGTAATTTTGTAACATTTTGAGGAGTAAAAATAGGTTCAGCAGGGAACAGATGTAACTACAAAGTATTTACACATAGTAAGTTCAGTAGAGCAAAGTTCAATCTCTCTCATTTGCAGCAAAGCCCGGAGGGCTGGGAGTCACTCCTGACAATGTGCTGCCGTGGGTGTGCAGGGGCCACGGCAACACTCCTCTCTGGATGGGGAGATGAGGCGGGTCGGGAGCCAGGCCAGGGCCTTTCTTACACATACTGAGCATGTACTCTATCACAGGATTTGCTGGCTGCCAACAGGTTCACCAAAATGTCACAACTCTTTCTCCCAAAGATCTAAAGACACTGTGCCCTGTAGCCTCAATGACCAATTGTACTTTGCTTAATCCAAAATAAATGGCTACTGCCATAAAACTTACCATATTTAGCAACTCAGGGCCCTTCACAGATAAGAAATTTAGTCCAGATTCATTTGCAATAGCCTAGTAAGAGTGAACAAAAACACAAATCAGACAAACAGAGATAATAAAATAACAGGAACAGTGGTTGGTGTGGTTGGTGACAATGCAAACACTTTCTGTGTTTCTGATTCTCTCCATTTTTTTTGGTGGGGGGGGTCACACCCGGTGAGGCATAGGGGTTACTCCTGGCTCTGCAGTCAGGAATTACTCCTGGCGGCGCTCAGGGATGCTGGGATTTGAGTCCAGGTTGGCTGTGCGCAAGGCAAACGCTCTGCCCGATGTGCTATGGCTCCAGCCCCTGATTCTCTCCTTTTATAAGTAGCTCTTTCTAATTACAAGAGGACAAATGGGAATAGGAGAAATAGATAAATGAAAAGTAAGGAAAGTAAATGCCAATCTAAAACTTTTTAATAATTACTAAAGTCAGATGAAAATGACACAAAATATTTATGTAAATGCTTCACTAACAAAATGATACCTATGTTAATAAATATGTAGATCTCCTTGGAATTTTTTTTTCCGCTACAGTTCACAATATTTGATTACAATTAATATTCAAACACCAATCCCACCACCATTACTTAAAGATCTCTACCCAGCGCATTCCTCAGCACCTCCACACAGACAATTCAAATCTTTTATTTCAAAACAGGGCCCTGGAATCCTCCTCTCAATCCCCTCCAAGCTCCATACTCAAAATTCTTTTCCTTCCCTCTCAATACATAGTTTTAAGGTAAAAACTTTGGCTGGGTCCCGGTCGTCTGTCTTGCCATCAACCCATATCCGAGTCTGATGAATTCTACTACTACAACACTCCATTCTACCAAGCTCAGTCAGAACACCACCATCCCTGGACACGCATAACAGCAGGACAGAATTTTTCAAAACCTGAACTAGCTTCTAGTCATTCGGGCTTTCCTCCACGTTTAGAATGATTAGAGTGATTTCTTTCTTTTTTTTTTAAAGTCAATCAGATACTGATAGGTCTCTCAGTTATTTGAAATAACTACCACAGGGCTGGAGTGATAGCACAGCAGGTAAGGCGTTTGCCTTGCACGCGGCTGACCCAGGTTCGATTCCCAGCATCCCATATGGTCCCTTGAGCACCGCCAGGGAGAATTCCTGAGTGCAGAGCCAGGAGTAACCCCTGTGCAGAGCCAGGTGTGACCCAAAAAGCAAAAAAAAAAAAAAAAAAAAAAAAAAGAAATAACTACCACAGCTTACAAGCTTACATTACGACACTGGTCCATAAACTCAAGTCCTTTCTTACTTAAGGGATTTTCCAACTGCTTCTCTCTGGTCTTCTCCTTAGGTAACTCCCCCACCCCCACCCCCAATATTGTTAGTTCTTTTGACAGTACCCAGCACTTACTCCTGGTGATTTCTGAAGCAGATAGATTGGGGGCGGGAGGGAGAGTGGCAGCATGCAAGGCAAACCCCTGAACCTCTGGATGTCCTACTTAGTTCTCAGGACGCTCAAATACCGCTATTCCTTGAACACCACCTCAAAACTGAGTGTACCACCACCATCTTTTCATTTCCACCACACTTAGCCGAATCTGCTGTTTTCACTGTTTTTCTTACTGCCAGTCTCTTCCAGTAGACAGAGAATTGCATCAGAGGCTCTTTTGTTCACAGGCTTATAGCAAGTACCTCACACATTCTGGCAAAAAGTAAATAGCTCAAAATGTCATTGGGCAAATGAACACATACAAGCTCTGTCACGCTGAGCTTGCTCAATCTGAGATTACGCGCCCCTCAATCTTCCTCTTCCCCACGCCAATTTCCTGACTTTCCGACCTCTAACTCAACTACTCAGGATGCTTAGGTAGCAAAGTGTGGCTGATCCACATTGGGACTTCAACATCCTGAGCAAGATAATTAACATTTAACCCATTAAAAACCCTTCCCAGTTCCTAAAATTGGCAGAAATTGTATCTGACTTGTGAAGGACTGTTTCACGGCCACCATCATGAGTCACAGGCCCAGAAGCAAAGCCGTCTGCTTCCACGCTGGAGGGCTCCGGGACTACATGACTTTCACAACTCTTCCGTTTTCTTATTAGACGTCGTCAGTTCCTGTGTGTTGGCTCCAGCAATCACATGCTTTTCTCTTATGTTTTTGGGAGGTTTGCTTTATTTTGGGGGGCCACACCTGGCAATGCTCAGGGGCTACTCCCAATTCTGCACTCAGGAATCACACTCAGTACCTGTGGGATCACTGGCAGTGCTCGGGGTACAGTATGTCAGGGATAAAGTCTGGGTCAGTCACGTAAGGCGAGCGCCCTACTTGCTATTGTATCTCTACAGCCTCTATTTCATGCCCTTTATATGCTATGTGATAAGTGTATAGGAAAACTTTATTCTATTGTTATTATCATAAACTAAGATGGATCCAAATGTTAATTTTGTATCAAACTCTGGATCAGTGGGTAATAAAAATGTGACTTTACAACAGCAATACTTTGCTTCTGCCATTCAGATTATTTTCTATTTCCAAATTCTTGGATGTGTAGCTATGTACTTTTTATTCTTTTTCCTTTTTCTTTTGCAGTGCTGACAGTCAAACCACTGCAAGGCAGGTGCTCTACCACGGAGCTACCATAAGCCACCGTATGACCTCTTGGTGAATCTGATACAAGTTGTGGAAAAAAAAAAAAAATATATATATATATACAATGTGTATGCAAAACAAATACACATAACCCATATAAACTGTGTATTTTTATAACTATAAAGTCTTTGAACATGCTTTTCACTTAATATATTTCTTCTACAAGTTCCTAAATCAATATAGAGCCCATAAGTACCTTTAATGCTTACCTAGCATTCTACTTTATCTTTTTGGTTTTTGGGTCACACCATGTGGTGCTCAGGATTCACTCCTGGCTATGCTAGGGTGGCCAGGCAGTGCTGGAGAATGAAGCAGGGTCTCTTGGATGCAAAGGACACACTCTAGCCCAGGGTCATCTCCCTGGTGCCCACGATACAGATGCTCTCACAGGCACAGGGGCCCGGGATGGTGGGCCCAGTGGCTGGAGCACCTGATAGATACACATGAAATATAGCTTGGGCTCAAGGACCCAGTGAGCTGTGAAGCCATGGAATTCCAGAAAGCACCAGCTCCAAATGGTTGGGAACACCAGCAATACACTGAATGTAAGTGAGTGAGTGTGTGTGTGTGTGTGTGTTGTGTGTGCATGCTTGTGTGTGCACTCGTATGTGTGTAAAAAGACTACAAAGAAAATTAAATCTATAATATTTTCATGTTAGCTATAGATTTCAAATTCCAAGACAGTTATGTCCTTCCTACTAAGGCACAAGGAATCAACAAGGCGCTGAGTCCGCCTCCACGTGGTGAGTCCGCATTAGCAGGCAGGATCTCCCCCTGCTTGTGTCTTGAAAACTGTTGTAGATGGAAGAGGGGTTGGTGTTGAAATATCATATGCCTAAAACAACCACCAATAACTTTGCGAACCCACAATTCTTCAATAAAAGTTAATAATAATAAAAAAGAAAACTGTCGTGGAAGAATGGAGCCCAGCAGACTGGCGTCTCCGCCGCTCTCCTCTGCTCACACACTGCTTCATGGCTATCAGGCGCAGCAGTGCTTCAGGAAGCATGAAGGAAACTTGGCTACAGAGGCAAAAATTAACATGCAAGTAAGGGCAAACACATACATATGCATGTCAATGTATAGAAACTGGCACTGGGACCCTCTGCGCCTAAAGACTTTGATTCCAGAGACCTAACACATTCGGGCATCCAGCGCAGCATCTAATAGCAATGTACTGGGACTGTGAACTGGGCTGCAACTCTGTGCTGCCCGGGGGTGGATTTTCCCTCCCCACCCTGTCTTCCTGCGGCGGCACCCACATGGCAGGCGCCATCTTCTAAGAGTCCTAACCCAGAACTATTCGATTTTTATGCTTGGGGCTCCCAGGGACTCACGGGAAGGGGGTGTAACCGGCACGCCCTCAGCCGAGATAAATTCGGAGCTGCTGAGAGTGAAGCGGACCCTCTGCGTCTAAAGACTTTGATTCCAGAGACTTCTTACAGCAATGCACTGGGACTGTGAGCTGGGCTATGCAATTTCTGGCAGAATTTTCCCTGGACTTTATACAGAAATCCAAAACCACGCAGACGCGGTAGCGTCCGCGCGACTTAACATTTATAATTGTCAGCAATGTGAAACGGTTCCTTTTGAACAGGTCTAACTTGGGGGGGAAACTCCAAATAATAACAGTAAGTTTTTGTTGAAATATTGAAGGTTTTTAATGTAGCAGCCACCTCTCTGGACTGTGAACTAAGCAAAAGCCCCACGCCAGCCGAGAAGAGGAAATATCCCTCTTTCCAGGTTGTTTCCCATTTTCAGGGAGAAACGCGGCATGGCGTACACCATACTATGAGGCGCGGGAAGGGGGATGAGGGGGGGAAAAAAAGGGAAAAGGAAAAAGGAAGAAAAAAAAAAGAGTTATGTACTTGGAGCAGTGGGGCTACATATCTCTTCATTCCCAGCAATGGAAAACTAATTATCAAATGCTTCCTTGGTAGTAGGGCTGTCTTTCTTGGGTGGAAACTCCAACTATAGTGAGTTTTGTGTTGAAATATGGAACGTAATCAAGGTAAAGAGAAAATGAAGTGAAATTCATTAGTTATATAGTAGGGGGTGGGGGCGGGGGATGGGGGTATACTGGGGTTTTTGGTGGTGGAATATGGGCACTGGTGAAGGGATGGGCGTTTGAATATTATATAACTGAGACATAAACCTGAGAACTTTGTAACTTTCCACATGGTGATTTAATAAAAAGTTAAAAAAAAAAACTGGCACTATGGATATTTGAAATTTACTCACGAATGAAGTAACTCGGATCCAGTTATGAGAAATGCTTATGATGTGAGGGCTGGAGAGAACCCTGAGGTTCAAGTACTTGCCCTGCCCACAGTGGCCCCATTCAATTTCCCGGCACTACAAATGGTCTCTGCGAAGGGGGGTCCCTGAGCACAGAGCCAGGAGTAAGCTTTGTCTATTGCAGGGTGTGGCTCCAAATCCAAGTCCAAATATTTGTATTACACTTCCTGATGTGCCTTCTACTCTCTAATTTGTATTACACACCTTGCTTGATCAACAGAAATCAAACTTCTAAAGCTGGCGAGCTCTAACTCAGAAAGCCAAGTGCTGGCTCTGAATGCAGGAGGCCTGGGTTTGAAACCCGACAGCACCTGGTCTGCTCTGACATGCCCCCTATTTCAGGCCCTCCCCCGCCCAGTGGGAGAGATGCTAGAGATGAATCAGGAATTGTTCTTGAGTTGTGCCCTCCCCACAAAAAAAAGAAATAAATAAAAAGCATCGACCAAACCTTTGCCAGTAACGTCTTCCCACAGCCAGGAGGACCAGCAAGAAGAACGCCAGCGGGAGTCACTAATCCAAGCGCTTTGAACTGATCTGGGTTCCGGACTGGTGCCTAGAAAGCAGAGGCGACAAACGCCCATTTCAGACCGCACATCCAGACTGTGCGTATCCTCAGTATTATTTGTGAGGCTAAAGAGAAAGTGACCAGCACGCCCAATCTTCGCCTCTGTTCTAGACATGAGGTACAGAATTTTTCTAAGTCTCTGGCCTTGAGAAATTCACATTTTTGTGGGGATAGGGATGAGGAGGGGAGGAACTTGGGCCACATCAGTAGTGCTTAATGGATACTCCTGGCTCTGTGCTCAGGAATGATCCCTGGCAGTGCTCAGCGGATCTTGTACAGTGCCTGGGATTGAACCAGGACTGGCCGCATTTAAAGCAAGTCCCCCACTCACTGTGCTCTCTCCAGCCCACTGAGAAAGTCACATTTAAATATGTTTGAAGATGCTTTCTTTTTGGAGGCAGATGTGGACCACACCAGCTGTGTTCAGGGATCACTCCTGGTGGATCGGGGGGAGCCAAATATACGTGGTGCGGGGGTTTTAACCTGAGCCGGCCAGGAGCAAGGCAAGCGCCTTACCTCTACAGGCCACAAGACATTTCAAGCACTTCAAGATTGAAGTCAGTGGGGCCAGACGACAGTACAGCATGTAGGACTCTGCCCTGCACGCAGTCAACTGGGGTCGATTCCCAGCACCTCATATGGTCCTCTGAGCCTGCCAGGAGTGATCCCTAAGTGCAGAGTCAGGAGTAAGCCCTGAGCACTGAGCCCAAAAAACTTAAAAAAGATACCAAAGATTGAAGTCAGTAAAATGATCTCAATTTCCAGATTACGAAGATTTTATGCATTGCCTTCCTCCTTTTTAAGAAATCAGAAGCTGGGGCTGGAGAGATAGTACAGTGGGTAGGGAATTTGCCTTGCACACAGCCAACCCAGGTTCAATCCCTAGCATCCCATATGGTCCCTGAGCACCACCAGGAATAATTCCTGGGTGCAGAGCCAGGAGTAAGCCCTGAGCATCACTGGGTGTGACCCAAAAAGCCAAGGGGGAAGAAAAAAAATAAAAAGAAATAGAGGCAGCAGGTGTTCTACATAGTCCAGAGGCAGCAACACCTGTTTGTGCCATCTGCATTATTTCACTTGTGGATTATTACACAGCTCTAAATGTTTCACACACCTCACTCTCACTCACGAACCATGGAAAGATAAAGTGGAAAGTAAATGAAAATGAAACCAAAGTCTTGTGGGTGTGAAAACTGTTTTTTCTTTTTTCTTTTTTGCTTTCTGGGTCACATCCAGCAATGCACAGGGATTACTCCTGGCGGTGCTCAGGGGACTATAAGGGATGCTGGGACAGCTGCGTGCAAGGCAAACGCCCTACCCGCTGTGCTATGGCTCCAGCCCGTTTGTTTATTTATTTATTTATTTATTGCAGTTTTTGGGTCACACCCAGCGATGCTCAGGGGTTATTCCTGGCTCTGCACTCAGGAATTACTCCTGGTGGTGTTTGGAGGACCATATGGGATGGTTCCATATGTCTAATTCCCAAGTCTGATTCCCAGTACCCGAAATGGTCCTCCCAAGTAGTGCCAGGAGTGAACCCTGAATGCAGCTGGGTGTGCAGCCACCTCTGAGTCTCCCCCTGCCAAAAAAAATCAAGTACAATCAAAAGAATCTAAAACATCTCAGGAGAAGGAAAAACTTACTATTTTAAGGTTTAATAACAAAACAACAGAACACATGAAAGAGAACAAAAAGTCAGTGATTTTAGAGTCTCACCCAAGTACCTGCACACGCTCACCCACCCAGCCCCCGTGCGAAGGACGGCAGCAGGCACACCTACCACGATGGCCATGGTGAGCTCCTCCCTGATATCTTCCAAGGCTCCAATATCCGCCCACGTCACATTAGGGACAGTGACAAAGCCCTCCCTTTTGGCAGAAGGCTGCACCGAGGAGAGGGCGGCTGTGAAGTCCTTCATCTCGATGCACAGCCCCCGCAGACGCTCCTCCGGGAGGGGGTCTTGGTTTCTGAGCAGCCCCAGCAGCTGCTGCAGCTCTTCCTGGAAGGAACAATTGGGGGAGGAAGGAAAAACAAGCTAAAGTTACTTTTGCCGACTTAAAAAAAATAGTTGACCAAATCGTATGACCACTTAAAATAAGGGCTGGGAAGATGGCTCAGAGGGCTGGAGGCTCAGCATGCAGCAGCTGTGGGGTCAAGCCCCCACAGGGGGGCAAAGTTTAACTTTGCCAACTTAAAAAAAAAGTAATTGTGGGGCTGGAGTGATAGCATAGTGGGTGTAGGGCATTTGCCTTGCATGCGGCCGATTCGGGTTTGAGTCCCAGCATCCCACATGGTTCCCCGAGTACTTAGCCAGGAGTAATTCCTGAACGCATGAGCCAGGAGTAACCCCTGTGCATCGCCAGGTGTGACCCAAAAAAAGCGGAAAAAAAAAAAGTTACTGTAATTAAAAAAAAAAAAAAGGAAAATAGTTTAATAAACCAAAGTAAACCAAAGCTCTCTGCATTTCACTAAATTCCACTGGTATATGATATTTATTATGATCATTATTTTACTTATTTCCTTATTTTTGGTTTTGAAGCCACACCTGGGGTTTACTCCTGGTGCAGTGCCCTGGAGCCACTCCTGGCAGTGCTCGTGAGACCATGTGGAGCTGGGGCTTGACCCCACAGCTGCTGCATGCTAAGCCTACACTCCAGCCCTCTGAGCCATCTTCCCAGCCCTTATTTTAAGTGATCACATGATTTGGTCAAAAGATTTATATTCAACAACTGAAAGCAAATATGTATTTTTTTCTTTTTACTTTTTTTCTGGTATTTGAACACTCAGCAGTGCTCAGGGCTTACTCCTGGCTCTGTGCTCAGAGAAGGCACCCAACAGTGCTTAGAAGACCACGTTGTCCTAGAGAACAAACTCGGCTCAGCTGTATGAAAGACAAGTGCCTTGCCTGCCGTACTATCTCTCCGGACCGGAAGAATAATTTTAACATACTACGTGAAGGCTAATATAGCAAACATAAGTAAACAGAAAATAATAAAAACTGGAGCCGAAAAGACAGCACAGCAACCATATGAGGTGCTGGGGAATCAAACCTGACCCAACTGCATGCAAGGCAAGTACCTCGTCTGCTGCATGATCTCTCCAGCCCAAATCTTACAACTTCAAAAGTTTTCTTGCTTTGTGAAGAGAATGGAAGGAAAAGCCAAAAACAACCTGAATAGGGGCTAGAGATATAGTAGAGCAGGTAGGGCATTTGCCTAGCACGTGGCAACCCAGGTTCAATCCCCAGCACCCAACAAGGTCCCTGAACCCACCAGGAGTAATCCCTGAGCTAGAGTCAGGAGGAAGCCCCAAGCACCAACAGGTGTGGCACCCAAATCAAAACCAAAAGCCAAACAAAAATAAAAGATCCAGGTCTAAGTCCCAGTCCTGAAAAGTAGAGGCTTGTGGCCTCAAATAAGTTACAGTCTCTTGAAAGTTACATCTCTAAACTTTAGGATTTAGAAAACTCTGATTATAAACTACTTAAAGAGGATCTTTCCACCTGTGCTTTGGGTGTGAGCTCTGCCCCCCGCCTTCCTTCCGGGGCCCCGCCTGGAGACGAGCCCTCGGCTGCTGGTTCTGGCTGCTGCTCCCGGAGCGTCAGAAGGACCCTGCTGACGGCGCACACGGCTGCCTCCCGGCACAGCGCCATCAGGTCGGCGCCCACGAAGCCTGGCGTCAGGTGCGCCACATGGCGGAACGGAAAAGCTTCAGGAAGTCTTAGTTTTCTGCACAAAGTCTGAAGTATTCTGCAGAGAGGACAGAAGGAAAAAGAACTCAGATTCCTACCTTCCCGGAGAAACCAACAATGTCCCCAGTTCCCCTCCCGTCATCCACCCCCCCACCCCTCCGCACCCCTGCCCCCCAGCCAACAGCCACACAGCCTGTCTCTAAGGCAGGCACTTTCCTTCTTCCTTTCTCCTCTTCCTACCTCACCCTCCCTCTCTCACTCTCACACTCCCTTCTGGCATTGTGGTTTGCAGTGCAGATACTGGGAGGTTATCATGTCTGTTCCTTTACCTACTTTCAGCACAAAGTTCTTATCCAGAGTGATCATTTCCAACTATATTTGTCAAAAAATAAGGACCGCTTCACAACTTTGCACACCATGCTTGTGCGGGGCCCACGCTCGCTATTCTCTGTGCTGTTCCGATTTTACAGTATGTGCTGCTGAAGCGAGCAAACCACTGTCCTTTTGCGGGGTTAGACCACAGTGGCTTCTGCCCTGAGTGTGGCCGACCCAAGTTGAATCTCCAAGGCTATGGTCAGTAACGCTCCGGGGCCCCGCAGAGCCGGGACCAAACCCAGGCGGGGCTAATCCCTTACCCTGTCCCCTGGGCTCGAGAAGCATGACGATTTCGGAACACTTCCTTACCCGAGTTCCACCCAAGATATTGTGATAGTCAAGGTACTGGTGGTGTTTCACAGCTCTACACTTTTAGCCCAGTGACTAAGAAAGGTTGGTCTCGCAGTAAAACCAGATTACTTTCTGTGCTCTAGCTGCCCCTAATTTTTCATGGAATCTGCAATTGTTTTCTTTCTTTTTTTTTTTTTTTTGGTTTTTGGGTCACACCCAGCAATGCACAGGGGTTACTCCTGGCTCTTCACTCAGGAATTACCCCTGGCGGTGCTCAGGGGACCATATGGGATGCTGGGATTAGAACCCGGGTCGGCCGCGTGCAAGGCAAACGCCCTACCCGCTGTGCTATTGCTCCAGCCCCTGCAATTGTTTTCTTAGTGGTGGGGGTGGGAGGGTCCCCAGTGATGCTCAGGAGGCCCCAGGGCCCCACCCAAAATTCTCAGTCAGCTGGGCCGGTGGTGCCATACACGGGCTGAGGCTGCTGTGCCGCTCACATCCTGCAGGCCCAGGGACACCTGGGTCACCCCAACTGTGCTTGGGGCTTCCATGGCTGCGTCCGGTCATCCATGTAGTGCCAGAAATTGAACCCAAGTGGGGTACATACCAGGCATGTCTCCAAGCTACTGTGACTATCTCCGGTTGCCCTCAGAAGACTGGCACAACTGGGTAAAACAAGATGGCGAGGGGCCAGAAAGATATAACAGCGGTTAAGGCTCTTGCTAACCCGGGTTCGATCCCCAGCGTCCCAGATGGTCCTCTGAGCACAGAGCCAGGATTAAGCCCAGAGCACAGGCCGGTGTGGCTAAAAACAAAACGAAACTAAAAGATGCTGAGAATTAACCTATCTTGGCACCAGTAAGTACTGCTCTATTCCAAACATCTAGACAATGCTCCTAAGCTGATCACATACCTGAAAAACACCAACCACTGTTAGTAAGACCACTGGGCCTGGGTACCTACGTCCATCACCACTGCTTAAAAGGTCTGAAGAGTGAGCGAACTGCTTTCTAAAGCATGAATTTAACATGGGTTTTTTTCCTTTTCAACTACATTTCACAGAAAGAGTCTGAAAAATAGAAGAGACCCTGGCACCGCCTGGTCTCGCGAGCACCATGGAAGGAGAGAGACCGGAGCACAGAACCAGGAGCAGCACCCAAATACCACCAGGTACAGCCTCACACACCTCTCCCCAAAAAATAAGAGAGAGAGAGAGAGAGAGAGAGAAAAGGCTACCTGGTGTTTTCCACCCCTCTGAGTCAGAGCATTCAGCTCACACCAAACACTCGCCACAACCTTCATTTAAGAGCGCACCTTTCCCTCGAGGCCTCGTCAGGAATACCCAGGCATATTTCTCGGTCGAACCTTCCAGCCCGTCTCAGAGCAGGGTCTAACGAGTCCGGTCGATTGGTAGCTCCGATAACCAGAACCCGAGCGGTGGCAGCCATGTTATTCAGATCTAAAAAGACAGATGCAAGAAGATGGGAAACAAGAAACCACAAACCGAAAGCAAAATTGCATGCACAAGTCAGATATAAGTTGGCATAGGGATTCTGAGGGCATTATGATGGCAATATAGCAGCTACACAAGCCTATACGTAACAGTCACCAAATGTCTAGTATGTGAGGAAGATAAATGCAAACTTTGTCCTCAACCTACTGAGAAACACAGAAGACTGATTCTGTGAAGCACAATAGGTATAGAACACAGCGCCACAATAACACAATGGGAGATCTCAGGGATTCTGGCTGAGGCGTAATGGGAGGGTTCACAAAGGCAAAGAGCATTCCAGACCAAGCCTCATAGAACGAATAGGATAGTCACCAGCAGAAACAGACTAGTAAGAAGTTCTATGTGAAAAACATGGTACAAATGTGGCATGTTTAGACAAATGAGCAGTTCAAAAAGGGAGTCTAGGCAGCAGATGTTTAGATCTCAAGGGCTGGAGACACAGTGTAGCAGGTAGGGATACTATACATAGTACAGGCATTATATAGTAAATGCCTTGCACAGGGCTGACCCGGGTTCAATTCCGGCACCCCATATGATCCTCGAGCACCGCCAGAAATAATTACTGAGTACAGAGCCAGGAAAAACCGGAGCATTGCCAGGTGTGCCTGTCCCCCGCCAAAAAAAATCACCTGCTGCTGACAATTGTTTATGTCTGAAAATATACTATGTCATTAATTCAAAACAGGAGCTTCAACAGCATCCATAAATCTTCAGTTAATCTGGAATAAGCCTGGGACAGACCAAAGACAGGGCCGTAAGCATACCGCCCATAATCATAACTTCTCTCCACTGGACCAGAATTAAACAAAAAGAGGGGCCAGGGAGACGCCCAAAGACCAGAGCGCATATTCTCAGGTGAGAGTCCCAGGCTCAATCCCTGACACCACATGGTCCCCAGCACCTCCTGCAGCAAGTCAGATGTAGACCCCCAAACAACAAGTCAGATGTAGCCCCCCAACACTGCTGGATATCTCCTCCACTCCAAAAGATATAGAAGACAGAATAAGCAATCTACAACTTAGCACCACAGGTATATAGAATAGTTCTTCAAATTTTTGAGTGCATAGAAAATACAGTATTTCATAGTACGTAGAAGCAAGTGACAGAATTTCTATTTTTACTGATTCCTTCACTCTAAATTTGTAGACAGAACCCTTAAAACAAGCCCCAAAACAAACAGGAAAAAACCAATTTATTTAACAAAGGAATTGTTACAATTAAAATGAAATATTCTTGGGGCTGGAGCAATAGCACAGCAGGTAGGGCGTTTGCCTTGCACGCGGCCGACCCGGGTTCGATCCCCAGCATCCCATATGGTCCCCTGAGCACCGCCAGGAGTAATTCCTGAGTGCATGAGCCAGGAGTAACCCCTGTGCATCGCCGGGTGTGACCCAAAAAGCAAATAAATAAATAAATAAATAAATAAATAAATAAATAAATAAAATGAAATATTCTTGGGGCTGGAGCGATAGCACAGCGGGTAGGGCGTTTGCCTTGCACGCGGCCGACCCGGGTTCGAATCCCAGCATCCCATATGGTCCCCTGAGCACGGCCAGGGGTAATTCCTGAGTGCAGAGCCAGGAGTAACCCCTGTGCATCACCAGGTGTGACCCAAAAAGAAAAAAAAAAATTAAAAAAAAAATTAAATGAAATATTCTTTACCAATTCTTAGGAGATAATAGGATAAAGGGCAATTATGGGAAGAGAAATTCTGGTCTGGTCTGGGGCCATAACTGCAGGTGCTCAGGGCCTGCTCCTGGCTCAGTGCTCAGGGCACATACAGTGCTGGAATCTGAACCTCATGCAAACCATGCGCTCCGCTCCAGCCCCGAGCCATTTCCCAGGGGTGGGGTAAAGGATTTCTGGATCTGAGCCCAACAGTCACAAGTATTTGGAGAGACGGCTAATCTCAACAGCGAACAGTGACAGGCAGAGAAATTTAAATTTAAAAGGAGATAAAACATTTATCTATCAGACTAGCAAAAATTAAAATATAATTTTAATTTATTCAGTTAATGTTCAGCTTTGCCAAGTATCTGGAAAATGACCAAATTGATACTAGTGAAAACATAAAACTGCAAAGTCTATTTAGAAGGCAATTTGTCATGCCTATGAAAATGTAAAAGGGGTGCCAGCAAGCTAACACAAGGGTTTAGACTCTTCCCTTGCAAGCGACCACCCTGGGTCTGATCCCCAGCATCCCATATTGTCCCCAGGCACTGCCAGGAGTAATTCCTGAATACAGAGAGGAGAAAGCCCTGAGCACTGCCACGTATAGCCTAAAACCCAAAAATAGGGGCTGGAGCAATAGCACAGCGGGTAGGGCGTTTGCCTTGCACGCAGCCGACCCGGGTTCGATTCCCAGTATCCCATATGGTCCCCCAGCACTGCCAGGAGTAATTCCTGAGTGCAGAGCCAGGAGTAACCCTGTGCGCTGCTGGGTGTGACCCAAAAAGCAAAAAAAAAAAAAAAAAAAAAAAAAAAACCCAACTAAAACCCCAAAATAAAAATAAAACCAGCAAGTTGCAGAAGTGTGCGCAATTCAATCCGAATACTGTAAAAAGCAAAACAATGTGTTAGAGCATGTATACATGCCATGAAGATAACTAAACTCCATAAAACTAATAACAGAATCTTCCCTCCACTCTTTTTGATGCCACACCCTGCAATACTCAGGGATACTTATGGCTCAGTGCTTGGGTGCCCACTCCTTATGGCACATGGGGGACCAGGGCACACCAGACATCAAACCCAGTCTTTCTGAAAACAAAGTATGAAATTCTAGTCTGTCAAGCTATTGCTCTGGCCCTATAGAAAAATTCTAATTTTTACTGACTTTTATTCTACCTGGATATGTTATATCTCCTCCATGTTACTTAACACTAGTACAACCCATTATCATCAAGTGAATTCGCTATTTTAAACTGACCATCCATGCAGGTTAGAAGCTGGGCTACGATTCTTCGTTCCATATCTTTTGAAGCAACTTCTCTTTTGGGGGTAATAGCATCAATTTCATCAATAAAAAAGATACAGGGAGCATTTGACTAGAAAGAAGCATATCACAAAAAGACCGTGATAAGTACATTTCCTATACTGCTGCATATCAAGCATACAGACATCCCTCCTTAGACGCAGTTTTGCTCTCCAAGGTGCAGTTACCCAATGAACCCTGACCCGAAAATATTATACATACTAAGATATTCAGCCCAGAGAAACTGCATTCATGTAACTCCTTATAATACTGTTCTCAACCTTTTATTATTAGTGACTGCACTAGTCTTTTACCATGCTTGATCCATAAAACAAATGCTATTTACTGTTATCTATGGTACAGGAAAACACAGTCTGTGGAACACATTTACTGGTTCCCACATCCACCCTGGTCTTGGAACTCACCCCACATGGACAAGGGCAACTACTGAAATACATAAAAAATCTTAACATTCAAGGATCATCTGCAAAAAAATAAGCTAAAGCAATCAGTTCAACACTATATTCCTTCCGGCTTTTATATAACTTACAGGCTTTAAGAAATAAGATGCTTAAAAGAGGCCAGTAAAAAAACATACCTAGGGGGATGGAGTGATAGCACAGCGGGTAGGGCGTTTGCCTTGCATGTGGCCGACCCAGATTTGATTCCCAGCATCCCATATGATCCCCCAAGCACCACCAGGAGTAATTCCCGAGTGCAGAACCAGGAGTAACCACTGTGCATCGCCGGGTGTGACCCAAAAAGCAAAAACAAAAAAACCCAAATAAATAAACATACCTAGTGACAGTCTTTTAATCTATCCATTTTATAATAAATCTACTGAAACTCATGTGTTCATAAACTTTAAACTAGAATAACTAAGCTTTCTACAAATGTTATGAGTGTCTCTACCAAAATAAAAACAATCCAAAATTTCCCTGTTCTAAGAAGAACTTAAGGAGCATTTAAATGTTTCACATGGTCAGATATACTTAGAAGTTACCATTTTTAACCTGTGTACAGCTGACTGGTAATGAAATATGCTCACTTTGTTATACAATAATCATCAGTACCTATCTCTAAAAATTTTCAGTCATTCAATACTAAAATGATTGAAGGTGGGGCCGGAGAGAGAGTACAGTGGGTAGGGGTCTTTGCATGCTCCTTGCATGCAGCCAACCTGGGTTGATTTCTGACATGCCATGTGGTTCCCCAAGTCCTGTCAGGCGTGATCCTTAGGCACAGAGCCAAACCCTGAGTACCACCGGGAATAGCCCCAAAGCAAAAAACAAAACAAAACATAGTATGTCTGAAGGCTTCTGAAAACTATTCCAAATAAAGTAGGACTGTCAGCTTTCTTTCTTTTTTTTTTTTAATTTATTTATTTTTAATTAGAGAATCATCGTGAGGGTACAGTTACAGATTTATACACTTTTGTGCTTATACTTCCCTCATACAAAGTTCGAGAACCCATCCCTTCACCAGTGCCCATTCTCCACCACCCGTAAACCCAGTGTCCCTCCCACCCTCCCCAATCCCATCTCCCCCCCACCCCACCCTGCCACTGTGGCAAGGCATTCCCTTCTGTTTTCTCTCTCTAATTAGCTGTTGTGGTTTGCAATAAAGGTGTTGAGTGGCCGCTGTGCTCAGTCTCTAGCCCTCATTCAGCCCGCAACTCCCTTCCCCCACATGGCCTTCGACTACAATGTAGTTGGTGATCGCTTCTCTGAGTTGACCTTTCCCCGGAACGTGAGGCCAGCCTCGAAGCCATGGAGTCAACCTCCTGGTACTTATTTCTACAGTTCTTGAGTGTTAGTCTCCCACTCTGTTATTCTATATACCATAGATGAGTGCAATCTTTCTATGTCTGTCTCTCTCTTTCTGACTCATTTCACTCAGCATGAAACTTTTCATGCCCATCCACTTGACTACAAAATTCTTGACCTCCTTTTTTCTAACAGCTGCATAGTATTCCATTGTATAGATGTACCAAAGTTTCCTCAACCAGTCATCCGTTCTGGGGCATTCGGGTTTTTTCCAGATTCTGGCTATTGTAAACAGTGCTGCGATGAACATACATGTGCAGATGTTGTTTCGATTGTACTTTTTTGCCTCTCTGGGATATATTCCCAGCAGTGGTATTGCTGGGTCAAATGGGAATTCAATATCTAATTTTTTGAGAGTCGTCCAAATTGTTTTCCAGAAGGGCTGAACCAGTCGGCATTCCCACCAGCAGTGAAGAAGGGTCCCTTTCTCCCCACATCCTCTCCAACAGCGGTTGCTTTTGTTCTTTTGGATGTGTGCTAGTCTCTGTGGTGTGAGGTGGTATCTCAAAGTTGTTTTGATCTGCATCTCTCTGATGATTAGTGATGCAGAGCACTTTTTCATGTGCCTTTTGGCCATTCGTATTTCTTCCTTGGTAAAGTTTCTGTTCATTTCTTCGCCCCATTTTTTGATGGGGTTGGATGTTTTCTTCTTGTAGAGTTCAACCAGTGCTTTATATACCATTGATATCAACCCCTTATCTGATGGGTATTGTGTAAATATCCTTTCCCATTCTGTGGATAGTCTTTGTATTCTGGTCACTGTATCTCTTGCGGTGCAGAAGCTTTTTAGTTTAATGTAGTCCCATTTGTTGATCTCTGTTTTTACTAGATTGCTTAGTTCCGTGTCACCTTTGAAGATACCTTTATCATCAATATCGTGGAGGGTTTCGCCGACCTTGTCTTCAATGTACCTTATGGTTTGTGAGGACTGTCAGCTTTCTGCACATCTTCCACCACCTGGTGTGGATAAGGAACTAAAGTCTTCCATCTTTCCCTAAAAATCAACTCCAGAGGGTCCAACAGACTAAGTATGAGACAGAGATCAACTCTCTAGAACAGTCATTAACACAGAGGCAGAAAGACTAGAGGCGGCCAAGACTTGCCGGAGTTCCAGCTGAGGAAGGGGTGAGGTTCTGAAGACGGAAGGAAGGACATGATGCCACACCCCGGGATGACTGCACTCACTGCCACAGAAATGAACACTGGAATATCGTAATGGCAAATGTCCTGTTAAATATACTTTACCGTGATAGGAAAGACAAGTCGAGTCCAAATCAAGTTATCTGTGTTAACCATCTAGAGCAGAGCTCACTCTTAGTTATTAAGAGTAAGGGATGACATGGGCCTGCACTGCCAGCCTGGCCCTGAGAGCTCAGTACCGCAGGCTCTGCTGTGATTTAGAGAAAGACACTTACATTCTTGTTTCAACATAGACTTCTCTGTGGCCACTAAAATACACATCTCTTCTCATTTCACCTGGGCTTATAATGAGAAGATATCTGAGAACTTATTAAGGCAGTACAGGTAAGGAAACTCAGGGTTAGCAGGGGCATCTCTTACCCAGACGCTCAGATTACTACTTGAGGGTATCCAAAGTTAAGCTTCTGAGAGTTCAAGCATTTCATCATTCTACTATACTGAAGACTAGACACAAATGTCAACTTCCCCATTAATTCTTAAACATCTGCATTTCATTATTATTTTTTATTTTTATTCATATTTTTATTTTTGCTTTTTGGGTCACACCTGGTGATGCACAGGGGTTACTCCTGGCTGTGCACTCAGGATTTACTCCTGGCGGTGCTCGAGGGACCATATGGGATGCTGGGAATCGAACTTGGGTCGGCCGTGTGCAAGGCAAATGCCCCACCCACTGTGCTATCGCTCCAGTCCCAAACATGTGAATTTTAATAGCATGAATCATAAATAGGATGAAATCCAATCCATTAACTTCTCTAGCAACACAATTTTCTTCTCACAGCTTTAATTATTCAAATAGAGTTTATTCTGGCATTCCTAAAGCTGAATTGCTTTTTTATTTTGGGTGGGAGAAGGCATCTCCTGCAATGCTCAGGGGTCACTCCTAGCTCTGTGCTCAGGTACTGCTCCTGGCAGTGCTCGGGGAGCTATATGAAATGCCAGGTATTGAACCTGTTTTGGCCGTGTGCAAAGCAAATGCCCTGTCCACTGTATTCTCTTCAGCCCATGAATTGTTTTTATAATACAATAACCTAAGTGGCAAAATTTTCCACACTGCCTGTACACTGTTTTGGTGAATGGTCAGATCTAGGTTTGCAAAGTAAAAGAGAAAGACAGTATCACAAGGAAGTCTATCACAAGGTAGACAGTATCACAAGGTATCACAAGGAGACAGTAGCACTGTCGTCCCTTTGTTCATCCACCAGTAATGTCTCCATTGTGAGACTTGTTACTGTTTATTTATTTTTTAATTATTATTATTTTGTTTTGGGGCTATACCTGGCAGTGCTCAGGAAATTACTCCTAAAGGTACTCAGGAGACCACATGGGATGCCAGGGATCAAACGAAGGTGGGCTGCATGCAAGGCAAGCGCCTTACTCGCCATACTCTCTCTGGAACACAAGACAGTCTATTTCAACACACACGGTGTGATAGCCCACAACTTCTCACCAATCATGCTTGTATTTGATTTCAGATGGAACAGATTCTTTTCTCATACAGTCTATATCTACAAGTATACTCAATATTAGCCACCACGTGTAACAAATGCTTACAAAATAATGGCGAGTCAATGGATTAAAATATCAGCATCAGAGGAAACCAAATCTTCAATAAAACCTTTATTATCTCCACCAAGACACAAGCCATTAGTATGTGACTCACCACAGCTTGCTCAAACAGTTCTCTCAGCTTCTGCTCGGATTCTCCAGATACTCCAGACACAATCTCCGTAGCAGCAACTTTCAAAATTGGAAGCTCAAGTTCCTACACACAAATACATGAAAAGAATAACTACACTTTCAAAGTCTAATCTCCCTACTTTTCCCTTAACCATTAGTTTCTCTCTTGAGAATAATTTTGCATTGACTATTTTTGAGGAAATTATCTTTTTCATCTTGGTCCTTTGAAAAAACGTAATTTATAATTTTTGTGGCTTTTATCCAAACACATTAATCTTCAAACTTTACCTACTTTTACTTTGTAAGTCATTACTGTTGTGTACCACCAGGTGTGGCCCCAAAACAAAATGTGTGTGTATGTTGAATAATTAAAAAAGAAAGAAACTGCTCTAGCCCCACCCCAGGAGACAGACTAAGAAAAAGAAGAGAGGGCTGGAGTGATAGGACAGCGGGTAGGGCGTTTGCCTTGCACGCGGCTGACCCGGCTCGATTCCCAGCATCCCATATGGTCCCCCAAGCACCTCCAGGAGTAATTCCTGAGTGCATAAACCAGGAGTAACCCCTGGGCATCACCAGGTTCGAAAAAGAAAATGCTGAAAGAAAAAGAAGAGAAACCACTGCGGTCCCACAGCACAAACACCAAGAAACCTGCCTAACCCTACTCCTCTCTGTGGCTATCCAAAAACCTCGCCCGCTCAGTCCGATCTTCTGTGATCAAACTCTTCTTGTGGGGTGGCAGGAGGGCAAGTTTGGACTTGGTCAACTGAGCAGTGCTGGGGGTCATCAAGGTCATGCTCAGAGGTGCTAGCAGGCGTCTAAGACCTTATGAGGCAGTGCCCGGCCTGCAGGGCCAAAAGGTCAGTCTCTGCATGGCAGGCGGGTGCCCCTGACCACTGAATTAACTCTTTAGCTGGTGCTGTTGTGGGGTCACATCTGACAGTGTTGGAGAGAGTGGTGGTAAGAGAACTCTTTCAACCTTACCCTGACCCCAGCCTTAACGTGGGTTACCTCACGCCAGCCCCAAAAAATGATGATGCTTAGTATTCTGTACTTTTTGTTTCCATATATTACAATGACAACTGCACAGCATTGATGTGTAATATATCTCACTGAAAACATAAAAACAATGTATCAGATACACATATCACACAATGCAATGTCTGGCATGGGACAGTCACATGATTTGTTCAAATGAAAGCATCTGACAAATCAATCAAGTTCTCCTATAAAAATTAACTTCTTGTGGCTAGAGAAATAGTATAGTTAGAGGGGCACGCGCCTTGCCCATCCTGGTTGGATCCCCAGTACCTCATGTGATCCCATGAGCACCACCAGGAATGACCCCCGAATACAGAGCCAGGAGTAAGCCCTGAGCCAAGTCAGATGTACCTAGCCCCTGCAATATAAAAAAAAAAAAAAGCAAAAAGCAAAAAAAAGCCCCAAATACTATTCCTTTAGAGTACTAATGTATTATTATGTTGTCCCTCAAATTACTTGAATATTCTGCATTTTAATACCCAATACAGTTTATGAAAAATAAAAAGGGGCAAAATAAGAAAATTAATCTTAAGTTTTGCCAAGGATGTATTATAAAGAATATTTAACAATAAAAATATATAAAAACATGGCATCGAGCACAGAACCAGGAGCAACCCCTGAGCATCATTTGGGTGTGGCCCAAAATCCAAAATAGAAAAATAAATAAAGACATGGAAAAAAGTGGGTAGCTAAAGAGACATTACAGGGGTTAAGGCATTTGCCATGCATGCAGCTGACTTGGGTTCAATCCCCGGTACCCCAAACGGTCCCTCGAACACCATCAGGAGTGGGACAAAACCAAAAACATAAAAGAGAAATATGTATTACAGAAGCATGACTCAGAACAAAAGCTTTGAATACACGCAGCTCTGTGAAGAATAATACAGCCCTGGGAGGGAGATGTGGTTCATGGGACAGACACAAGCTTTGCACGAAGGCTCTGGGCTTGATGTCTGGCACCCACAGGGGCCCCCGGAAGACCAGAAGGTAGCAATAACCCCCTAATACCACCAGGTGTGGTGCCATAACCCCCCGCCACCACAGTATATTCCTATAATCAGTGACTTAAGAGAAGAGATAAATGTCCATTTTAAGTTTATTACTCACAAATACATTCTTCTCACCCAATTCCTGTCATAAAAAGATAATTCCCTCTACTTCTTAGAGGCAGCAGGGGGATGGCACAAACGGCAGGAACACATGCTCTGCAATGTGGGAGCTCCAAGTTCAATCCCCTGCACCATGCAGTCCCCCAAGTACCTCCAGGAGCGACCCCCAGCTAGCACCAACGAGTGTGGCCCCAAAACCAACAAGATAAAAGAAAAACAGAAGGAACCAATTCTCAATAGGAGGGTGAAGGGTGTGTGTGGGAGAGAGAGAGAGAGAGAGAGAGAGAGAGAGAGAGAGAGAGAGAGAGAGAGAGAGAGAGAGAGAGAGAGAGAGAGAGAGCGCACACTCACCCCAGCAATTGCTTGTGCGAGAAGTGTCTTCCCGCAGCCGGGCGGCCCGTGCAGGAGGACCCCGCGAGGGGGCACGACGCCTAGGTGGTGGTACACCTCGGGGTGACGCATGTGGATGAGCATCTTGCACACTTCCTAGGGAAGGAAGAAGGACAGACATTCTTCACAGTCCCGGGAAAGAATCGCCACAAAGGCAACACCCCTACTCTTCAGAGCTGAATAAGCCGGTCAAGTGGAGGCTCCTGCTTGCATCTGAGTTCGAATGCCAGCGCTGGAACCCGGTGCCTCGCAACAGCTCCACCAAGCACCCATCTCCTCAGCTCTATTAGGTTCTAATATAAAAACTAGCCTGACAATTAGAAAAAAGTAGACGCTGAATAATAAATAGCATCCACTACTATTAGTACTCTTACATGAATTGTTACCAAAAAAAAAAGTTATTATTTAATAGGCTGGAGAGAAAACTTAATGGGAATGAAGGCTTTGCAAGCAGGAGGCCAAGACTCAATGCCTGGCATGACATGGTCCGTCAACAGTACAGCAGAAAGGATTCAACTGCCAGCATCCCATATGGTCCCTGAGCTCTCCAGGAGTGATTCCTGATTCAGGAGTAAGTCCTGAGCATTGCCAGGTATAGCCCAACACTTCTCCACCCGAATGAATAAATAGAAAAGAACAGCTGCCAGGAGTAACCCCTGAGCAGTCAGGACCAGCTCTGAGTACTGCTGGATGTGAGCCACCCACTGAACAAGAACAAAAGCTCATAAGACCAAACAAAACCATAAACGACTGTTTTTCATTCTCTAAAGCTGGGAGATAGCTCAGAGGGCTCTAACACATGTCTCATCAACAGATGGTGATCTTGAAGCCGGGTACCAACCGGTCCCTGAGCCCAGATGGGGCAGCCTTGGTGACAACAGCAGCATTAGGCCCAAGCATTGAACCAGCAGCATCAAGCTGGGCTGAGACTAACCCCTACCCCTCTAGGAGCTGTGAGGAAGGACCCGCCTGGTAATGCCACTGACTAGGGCCAGGAGACCGCACAAGGGGCAGACACACGCCTGGCACGTGCAAGTCTATGAGCTTGATCCCCAAAGCCACATAACCTGGGTCCCCCTGAGCAGCCCCTGGTGTAACTCTGATGGCACCAACCATCAGTAGCCAGAGACACTGCCCATGCCAGGCCAAGCTCTGCCCCAGCAGCTCCTGGTCCTTACTGAAAGAAGATAAGGAATATTCCTTACAGGTGACAAACATGCTCTAACTTAAGTAGTGAATGTTGAGAACAGAGTGCCTCTCTTGCCCGACGCTCCGACAGTATAAATCAGACTTGCCCTCTGCACCCTCCCAGTCTCCCGCCCACCCCCAGGTATAATGGAGGATGGCAGTATTTGCCCAGGTGATATGCAGTATCCCAAGGTGAGGGTCTGAATGTGAACTAACTTTTAAGGTCGCATCGTTGCCTCCGACATCTTCAAACTTCACATTGGAAATCTGCAATTCCAGCCCCCTGGCTTTGGCTGGTAAGCAAGAGGACAGAGGTGCTCAGGTTAGTGATTCAGAAATAATTCAGCACTTAATACTCACTAAGTCATCAAAAGTCTATTGAACCTTTTTTTTTCCTTTTTGGGTCACACTCAGCGATGCACAGGGGTTATTCCTGCTCTGCACTCAGGAATTACTCCTGGCGGTGCTAAGGGGACCATATGGGACACTGGGAATCAAACCCGGGTTGGCCGTGTGCAAGACAAATGCCCTACCCGCTGTGCTAATGCTAAAGCCCCATTGAACCATTTTCTTTTTTATTTTATTTTATTTTTTTTGGAATTATGTAATCTTTATTTTTTTTAAATTTTTTATTAGTGAATCACTGTGGGGGTACAGTTACAGATTTATACATTTTTGTGCTTACGTTTCCCCCATACAAAGTTCAAGAACCCATCCCTTCACCAGTGCCCATTCTCCACCACCAGTAAACCCAGCATCCCTCCCACCCTCCCCAGTCCCATCTCCCCCCACCCCACATTGCCACTATGGCAGGGGATTCCCTTTTGTTCTCTCTCTCTGATTAGGTGTTGTGGTTTTCAATAAAGGTGTTGAGTGGCCATTGTGTTCAGTCTCTAGTCTACATTCGGCACGCATCACCCTTCCCCCACATGACCTCCGACCATGTTTTACTTGGTGTTCCCTTCTCTGAGTTACCCAGAATGAGAGACTAGCGTCCAAGCCATGGAGACAGCCTCCTGGTACTTATTTCTACTATTCTTGGGTGCCATTGAACCATTTTCTAATAAAAATCTGCACACAGGGGCTAGAGATAGTGCATGCGGCAGACCTGGGTTTCATCTCCAGCGCCCCCTATGGTTCTCGGAGTGCCACTAAGAGTGATCTCTGAACACAGAGCCAGGAGTATGCCCTGAGCACTGCCAGGTACACTCCCCTACCAAAAAAAAAGAAAGAAAAACAAAACAAAAATAAAATCCACCCAACCAAGTCTCTGCACAGAGAGGTCCTCCAACAAAAGGGGACCAGTGATGCCTCTCAGAGCATACCCGGTGTCACACCGGACCTCACCTTTCTTCTGCAGACCATCTCCTATGTCCCCATCGACTTCCTGAAGCTCTATCTTCCTTTTGCTTCCTTTTCTCGTTAGCCTGCCTTTCTCCTTTTTATCACTCTCCAGGAAAGAATCTTTTGAATCCTGGGGGAAAAAAAAATTAAACGTGCCAAATATAAATGAATGTGTCAAGATTTTCTAAAGGTGAATTATTACAAACTGCATTCCTGAGCCAGAGAGATAATACAGCATGGAAGGCATTTGCCCTGCACGTAGCTGACCCTGGTTTGGTCTGCGGTATCCCATAGATCCTCTGAGCCCACAGGAAGTGATTCCTAACCTGAGCATCGCAGGGTGTGGCCCAAACTCCCCCTCCCCTCCGCCCACGCCCTCCAATACACACACACACACACACACACACACACACACACACACTCACTCACTCACTCACTCACTCACTCACTCACTCACTCACTCACTCACTCACTCACTCACTCTGTATTCCTGGCCTAGAAAGATCATATAGGAGGTAAGTGCTTGTCTTGCATGCGCCACACACACACACACACACACACACACACACACACACACACACACACACACACACACACACACACACTGTATTCCTAGTCTACACACACACACACACACAGTGTATTACTGGTCTAGAGAGATTCTTATAGGAGGTAAGTACTTGTCTTGCATGCACCTGACCCCACTCGCTCCATAATAACAGATGGTTCACCTGAGCACCACTAAGACTGAGCCCTGAGCAGAGTCCAGAGCAGGACTGGAGAACTGGTAGATTTGCCCCAACCCACTGTCCTAAAATAATGGTCTTTTTCTAAAATTGCATTCCAGGGGGACAGAGTGGATAGTATAGTGGGTAGGATGTCTGCCTTGCACGTGGCCAGCTGGGTTAAATCCCTACCATACCATATTGTCCCCTGATTAATTCCTGAGTGCACAGCCAGGAGTAACCTCTGAGTGTGCCAAGTGAGGCCTAAAAAAGCAAGTAATAAACTAAATGTATCCCAGAAGCTGGAGAGACACTGCAGCTGCTAGGGCATTTGACTTGCATGTGGCTGACCTGTGTTGGATCCCCAGAATCCCATACAGTCCCCCAAGCACCACCAGGAGTAATTCTTAAGTGCAGAGCCAGGAGTAAGCACTGAGTAATGTCAAGTAAGCTCCCCTTTCCCCCTCTCCCCCAAATTGCATTCCTTGGGCCAGAATGCTAGCACAGCAGGTAGGGTCCTTGCCTTGTACACAACTGATCTGGGTTCAACCCCCAGCATCACACGTGGTCCCTGAGTGCCACCAAGAAGTGATCAATGAGCAAGGATCAAGGTGTAAGCCCTAAGCACCACTGAGTGTGCACCGAAGCCCCCTCAAATTCCCCCCTAAATTGCATTGGTATGGCCAAAAACCAAAAATAAAAATATACATATATATAAAGGTGATAAGAGTACAGGCACAGACTAGGATGAAATTGATGGCAGGCGTGGGTAAAGATCAGATTCTACTAGTACTTCAGGTGGCATCTGCAGTATAGCGGCGGGTACTGCAGCTTCCCAGAGTCTACAGTAGTCTTACAAAACAGAAAAATACACTCGCTATCTGTGTTCAGTGAAAAGCTGCAACATACCCCAATTACATGGGACAAAGATTTCACTACCAAAAAAATAATAATAATTTTACCTCTATCTTAGATATTGACTTCTTCTGATTACTTTTCTCATCCATTAAGTCCGAGAAAAAATCATCTGTCCTTCCACCTGGCGTTGTGTCAATAAACCATCCTCCTTCGGAGCCTCTGGCAGGGGTCTTCAAAGGACCGGAGCGTGCCGAGCCTCCTGCTGAGCCTGCTTTGCCTCTTGGCTCCACTTCAGGAGTACCTGCCACAGAGTCGGGATTTCCTTTCCGGTACAAGGAGAGCAGGGAACTATTCATAAGGTTTGCTGGCTGAAAGAAACAGAAGTCACTCAACTGGTGCTGGGGACGGTTTGTTCAACTATGTTAGTGATTTTCTTCCCTAGATTTTTGGTTAGTGTTTTTTTTCCTAAACAGCTTCTCTCACGAAGCCGGAGCGATGACACAGGCAGGCCGCTTGCCTTGAACATGAATGGCCCGGGTTCGATTCCCAGCATCCCACATGGTCCTCTAAGCCCCACCAGCAATGATCCCGGAGGCAGAGCAATAGTAAAGTCTTGAGCACAACCGGGCGTGGCCCAATCAAAATCAAAAAGAACTTTTCTCACATCTATTGCTATAAAATAGATGATTACAGGGAGCTGGAGTGATAGCACAGCGGGTAGGGCGTTTGCCTTGCATGCGGCCGACCCGGGTTCAAATCCCAGCATCCCATATGGTCCCCTGAGCACCGCCAGGGGTGATTCATGAGTGCATGAGTCAGGAGTGACCCCTGTGCATTGCTGGGTGTGACCCAAAAAGCAAAACAAAAACAAAAACAAAAATAGATGATTACAATAATATGATTCACAATTACTATTCAAAAGCGGAATGTAGGGAATGGAGCAACAGTACAGAGGGTAGGGCATTTGTCTTGCACAAACCTGGGTTCGATCCCCAGCATCTAATGGTTCCCTGAGCCCACCAGGAGTAACCTTTGAGCATTGGGGGGCCCCTGTATCCCCAAAACTAAAAGATAAGTTTTTTAAAAATACCAATTCATAGTTGGTAGTTAAATCAAAATAAGTATGGTTGCTTTTCTTTGGGGGTAGGGGGGGTCATATATCCGGCAATGCCCAGGGGTTATTCCTGGCTCTGCACTCAGGAATTACTCCTGGTACTGCTCAGGGGACCATGTGGAATGCCCAGGATCAAACCTGGGTTAGCCTCGTGCAAGGCAAACACCCTACCCACTGTACTATCACTCTGGCTCCAGTATGTTTACTTTTAAAAAAAAATTGAGTGTGTAATAGTGAATGAAGAGAGAGTACAAGAGTTAAGATGCTGGCTTTCCATGCAACTAAACCCAGTTCAATCTCCAGCACTGCAGACGATCCCCCAAGCATTGTCAGGAGTGATACATGTGTGCGAAGCCAGGAGAGAGCCCTGAGCAATGCTGGGAGTGGTCCCCAAAACAAAAATAATAGTAAGAATTAAAAAATTTGAAAATCCTAGTAGGGAAGAACAACAAGCGCGAGGGCAGCCTCAGTGTGCCCCGGTGTGGTTCTGGTGTGGTGGGGCCGTGTCGGCGCCCCTCCCTGGGACCGTGATCCAGCTGGCTGAAAGAGGCCCACGGGGTGCCTGAGCACAGCAGCCGGAAGCCTGTTCCTAATCAAAACTGTGCCAACTTAAATTTCGAATTTCTTCAGAGGAAATGAAGTCTTTCCAATTCCGTATTTAGAAACCACACCAAGTGGGAAGCCCAGGCGTGTGGCTCCGAGGAAAAGCACCGCACAGGCCCGAGGCCGAGGAGAGCAACGGGGAGCACCACCCACCTCACTGCCGCATGCTGCCCCAGCTGTCAGCGTGACCCTTGTTGCTCTAGCCCGTGTGTAGCCCCGGTGTAGCTTGTCAACCACAAAGGGAAAGGGGGCGAGGGGGAGAGCGGGTCTGTGTAAGGTTTGCCTTACCTGCTGATTTGGGTAATCTTCCATATCTGAATCATCATCAGAATAGCTCTCGGCATACCTCAAAATAAAAACGAAAAGGAATATTTTAAAGGCTTTTCTCCTACATCCTCAAAGAATTACCCACCAAAAAAGATAAATGTGTGAAATCCTGTGTTCCTTCCTGGAGCCGTGGGGGGAAAAACAAAAGAACAAAACCCCTCTTCACTATTTCCTCCTCTTCTCTTTTTGAGGGCACACCTGGCAATGCTTGGGGCTTATTCCTGGCTGTGCTCCGCAATCACTTCTGGCAGGCGGTGGGGAGGGGCACATAGGATGCCACGCATCAAACCTGGGGTGGCCACATGCAAGGCAAGCGCCTTACCCACTGTCTTCTCACTCTAGCTCCCTATTATCTCTCATGCCCACTGACACTATTTCTTTCTGTTCTTGCTGCTTTGATTCCATTTGGGGGGGCCAGGGAGAGGAGGAGGCACATCTACCAGTGCTCAGAAGCTGCCTCCAGTGGTGCTCAGTCACCATGCAGTGCCAGCAATCAAACCTGGGTCTCCTGCAACAGACCATGCACTCCAGCCCTTTCTGAGCAATTCCTCCTCCCACTCATGTGATTTCTTAAACAATTTCCAAAGTTAATCAGCAGTTTTTATATATGTGGCACTGTATTAAGATGGAGCGAAACAGGAGCCGAAGCGATAGCACAGTGGATAGGGCATTTGTTTGCCTTGCACGTGGCCGACCCCGGTTAGATCCCTGCTATTCCATATGTCCCCTGAACACCACGAGGAGTAATTCCTAAGTGCAGAGCCAGGAATAACCCCTGAGCATCACCAAGCATGCCCAAAAAGCTGGGGGGGGAAAAAAAAGATGGAGTGAAACCAAGATGAAACACTTCTTGTGGGTAATACAAATTCATCCTGACACCAGCCTTCTGAGCAAATGTAATGAGATGTTAAGGAAACACTGAGTAAAAGAAGAGTGGAAGGAGGTTTAACCTGGGCAGCCGCATAACCCCTGCAAGGCTGGTTCTTAAGACTGAGCCAAGGATATTGGGGAAAAAGGAATCTGGCAGCTGCAGGAAACCAGTGGGCAAGTGCATGGCATGTATGCAAGTATTCACTCAGAGCATTCACTCATAGAGCGGGACGAGGGAGGAGTGTGTGATGCAGGGCCGCCCTGGCAATAAAGACCCACTGAATGTTTCCGAAGTAGAAATGTCATGTAACCACGTTCCTCCCACGTCAAAGGAACCTCCACTGTGTAATCCTTACTCATTCTCCTCCTCCCCTGGTCTCGCTCTTTTCGCCAGATGTTCATCTTCTAATTCAGTAATATCTTTCATTTCTTTCTCACTACTGATTATGCTAAACACTGAAACAGAAAGAAAAATGCCATGAATGACAGAATTTGCTCCCCCCAAATTTTATTAGGTAATGTAAACTCTAATACTAAAACACTCACCTTTTTCAACCTGAATCCTAAAAGCATTTTTTTTCCTCCGACCATAGTCTATACTGGAAAACAAAAACAAAAAACAGAGAGTTCAGTCCCTCCCAAATGCTTTCCCACTACGCTCAATACTAATAGCACAGACATCTCTATGAATACATCATGATGTCACTTTTCAAACAACTTCTAATTTTATATGTTATGTTACTATGATAACTTTTATAGTTCCCATTTTTTATTAGCATATGACCTATTTTCAAAAATTTTACAGGCTAGAGAGATAGCACAGTGCATAGGGTATTTGTTTTGTGTACACAGCCGACCTGGGTTCGATCCCCAGCACCCCCTATGATGACCTGTATACTGCCAGGAGTTAATTCTTGAGCACAAAGCCAGGAGTAAACCCTGAGCATTGCTGGGTATGGCCCAAAAACAACAAATTTTTTTTTTGCCCCACTTACTTATTTCTGTGTACAGATCATTTTGGGCAAGCAAAGTAAAAGTTGCAGAACCTTTAACCTCGAATCCATATAATATTTCTTGGAAAAGCAAGGAGAGCTGCATAACCACAAACAAGAAATACAGCCAAATAAAATGTGCTCCACTACGTGCTCCATCTTAAATAGTTTCAAATCAGGGGCCGTAAAGATAGCATAGTGGTTAAGACCTTGCCTTGCACACAGCCAACCTGGGTTTAATCCACAGCACCATATACGGCTCCCCAAGCATTGTCAGGGTGATCCCGGGACAGAGAGCCAGGAGCAAAGCCTAAGCACCACTGGGTGTGACAAAAAATTTTTTTTCCAAATAAGTCCTAAGTAATTTGAATAGGTTTTATTATTTTTGTTTGGTTTTTGACTTTGGGGCACAGTTGGCAGTACTCAGGGCTGTCTCTGTGCTCAGGGGCCACTCCTGGTGGGGCTCAGGGACCATACTGAGAGCCAGGTATTAAACCCTGGTTGGCTACATGCATGGCAAGCGCCCTACCCATAGTACTATCTCCCTGTAATTTTAATAGCTTTTAAAATTTTTTTATCCAAGATCCAGTCAAGGTTCATGCACTGCATTTGGCTACCGTGTTAGCTTCCTTGAATTTGAACAATCTCTCTACTTATTGTGTGTTCAGATACAACAGTGACTTAAAACAACAAAACCCTAAACTTTGGGGGCTGGAGAGAGTACAGGGGTTCAGGAATTTGCCTTACATCTCGCAAGACTCCCGCTAGAATTCTAGACACCATGGAAGGTCCCCCAACCACCAGCAGGGGCCACACAGAGTCCTGAGCACAGAGTCAGGAGCAACCCCTAAGCATAACCAGATGTAGCCCCAACAGCACCTCCGCTGCCAACTCTGGAATTTAAAAAAAAAAAAAATTTAAGGCTAGCAATTTATTTGTTTCTGGATCATACCCGATGGTGCTCAGAGCTGACTCTTGGCTCTGTGCTCAGGGATCATTCCAGGTGGATTCAGGGAAGCATACAGGGGACAGAATCCAGGTCAGCCGTGTGCAAGTCAAGTGTCCTATTCTAGCTATAGTACAATCCTGATATGTTGTATGTTTCCTCATTCTCATGTTTAAACTGAAGTTAAACATTCCTAGCAAAACCGTATGCAGAAGATTAAATATAACAGGAACAGACTATATTTACCTAATTTAAAGGAGTTCCCTAATTAATTATTATTATTATTTTTGGTTTTGGGCCACGCCTGGCAATACTCAGAAATTACTCATGGATCTACACTCGGGAATCACTCCTGGGAGTGCTCAGGAGACCAGATGGAGTGCTGAGAAACAAATCACGGTCAAGGCAAGACCTTACCAATATGCTATCTCTCCAGTCCCATACGGACTAATTTTTTTTAAAGTTTGTGACAGTTTGATACACAAAGCAGAAGAGCTGGAGTGATAGTGCAGTGGTTAAGGAGCTTGCCTTGCACATGCCCAGCCCAAAACTGATTGATTCCTGGCACCTATATGGTCCCCTAGTCCTGCCAGGACTGATCCCTAAGTACAGAGCATGGACTGAATACTGCCAGAAGTGACCCCAAAACAAAAGTAAATGAACAACAATAATTTTAAAAAAAAAACACAAAAACCACAACCAAGAAGCAGAAGTAGTAGAGAAAAAGTGAGCTCTAGATTAGGAAGTTAACAGGGAAAGAATAACACTTGCTTTGAAATGGGCCAGAGAGAGTATAGTTGGTAGGGTGCTCACCTTGCAGTGGACCCAGGTTCCATCCCTGGCACTACAAATGGTCCCATGAGGACCACCAGGATTGACAGTACTAGGGGATTAAGACTCCTTACATAAAATAGGTGCTTGAGGACCAGAGAGATGGTATGGCAGGTAGGGAGTTTGCCTTGCACACAGCTGACCCAGGTTCAACCCCTGTCATCCCATACAGTTCAATGAGCCCATCAGGAGTGATTCCTGAGCACAGAGTCAAGAGTCATCCCTGAACACCGCTGGGCATGTCCTCAAAATAAATAAATAGATGTTCGAAAACTGTGTAACCGAAATGAATTCTATTTAACTGATCTATTATTGATTGATAAACTAATGCCAAGAAACTACTGGAATTTAGGCAAAAAGAACACTTATATTATTAAAAACACTTATATATTTTTAAAAAAAAGTAGGAAAAAAATCTAGGTACAATCTACAGACTATATTTTTACCTGTACATTCTCTGCAAATCAGATGCTAAGACACCAGTGTCCACATATTTGCCACATCTGTTACTGGAGAGGTACTGAAACAGAAAACATGATAACTTTAATCAACAAATAAGAGATTTTTTTTTCTTCCTTTCTGGGTCACACCTGGCGATGCACAGGGGTTACTCCTGGCTCTGCACTCAGGAATTACTCCTGGCGGTGCTCAGGGGACCATATGGGATGCTGGGAATCGAACCCGGGTTGGCCGTGCACAAGGCAAACGCCCTACCTGCTGTGCTATCGCTCTAGTCCCAACAAATAAGAGATTAACGGGTCAGCGCAATAGCACAGCAGGTAGGGTGTTTGCCTTGCAAGCAGCCACCCAATTTTGATCCCTATATGGTCCTCTAAGCACTGTCAGGAGTGATTCCTCAGTGCAGAGCCAGGAGTAACTCCTGAGCATAGCAGGGTGTACACAAAAACAAAACAAAAAAGTGACTGAGCTATCCAAACATGCTATACTTTAATATAAACTCCTCAATGATAGGACAATGCAGAAACAACTGTTGGGTTTAGAATAAAAACTATAATTAACATTGTTAATGACTATGTTAATTAAAAACACAATAACCAGGGGCTGGAGAGATAGCACAGCGGGTAGGGCGTTTGCCTTGCACGCGGCCGACCCGGGTTCAAATCCCAGCATCCCATATGGTCCCCTGAGCACCGCCAGGGGTAATTCCTGAGTGCAGAGCCAGGAGTAACCCCTGTGCATCGCCAGGTGTGACCCAAAAAGCAAAAAAAAAAAAAAAAAAACACAATAACCAGAACAGCTGTAGTGAGAACCTAGTATATCCTAGGTTCCCAAATATCACAATAAACTCAACAGCACCAAGGGTTAGGAGCACAGTAACACTGGGCATTGTAGAAACCACAAATTACAGACAATTCCACTTTCCATATTAACTCACTTGTCATTGCAAGGCAGTAGCTGCCACAATGAAGCAAAAAGCCATGTGGAAGAACAAAGGAGGGTGGCACTAGAGAGGTAGTATAGGGATAAGGTGCTTGGCCTGCAAGGGGCTGACCCTGCTTCAACCCCCAGACCCTAGAGCACTGGCAGGAGAGATTCCTGAGCACAAAGCCCAGAAGAAAGCCCTGAACACAGCCAGTGAGGCCCAAACAAAGAGGATGAAAAAGAGGCCCAGGGACCCTCTGCGCCTAAAGACTTTGATTCCAGAGACCTAACACTTTCGGGCATCCAGCGCAGCTTCTAATAACAATGCACTGGGACGGCGAACTGGGCTATGCAATTTCTGGTAGAATTTTCCCTGGACTTTATACAGAAATCCAAAACGCGACTTAACATCTATTATTGTCAGCTATGTGAAACGGTTCCTTTTGAACAGGTCTGACTTGGAGGGGAAACTCCAAATAATAACAGTAAGTTTTTGTTGAAATATTGAAGGTTATTAATGTAACAGCCACCTCTCTGGACTCTGAACTAAGCAAAAGCCCCACGCCTGCCGTTGCGGCGTGGCGTACACTGTACTATGAGGTGCGGGATGGGGATGAGGGTGAAAAAAAAAAAAGGGAAAAGAAAAAAAAAAAAAGAAGAGTTATGTACTTCTAGCAGTGGGGCTCCATATCTCTTCATTCCCAGCAATGGAAAACTAATTATCAAATGCTTCCTTGGTAGTAGGTCTGTCTCTCTTGGGTGGAAACTCCAACAACTATAGTGAGTTGTGTATTGAAATATGGAATGTAATCAAGGTAAAGAGAAAATGAAGTGAAATTCATTAGTTATACAGTAGGGGGTGGGGGAGGGGGGTATACTGGGGTTTTTGGTGGTGGAATATGGGCACTGGTAAGGGATGGGTGTTTGAATATTGTATAACTGAGACATAAACCTGAGAACTTTGTAATTTTGCACATGGTGATTTAATAAAAAGTTTATTAAAAAAAAAAACCAATTCTGCGGACATAAAAACAAAAAAAGAGGCCCCAGGGAGAAGGCCCATAGGGTTAGTGTACAAAGTACTTTGCACAAGGCAGGTCTAGGTTTGGTCCCCATCCTGAGTCCAAGTACTTGAGTCAAGAGCAGCCCAAACAGAGCTACTCCCCCCTCCCCAAAAGAACCCAACAATGGGCACAGAGTTCAAGGAGCTGAGGCACATGCTGTGCGTGGAGGCGCCCAGATTCAGCCCCCTACACTGCTATGGTCCACCAGCTTCAGTTACAGCCTAAGCATCACGGTCAGGGAAGACCACACCACCCAGCACCTCCAGATACGATCCCAAGGGCAGGGGGAGGGAGAGGAAGAAAGAGAGAGAGGGGGGTAAAAAGGGAGAGGGAGAGGGAGGGGAGGGAGGGAGGGAGGGAGGGGGGGAGAGAGAGAGAGAGAGAGAGAGAGAGAGAGAGAGAGAGAGAGAGAGAGAGAGAGAGAGAGAGAGAGAGAGAGAGAGAGAGAGAGAGAGAGAGAGAGAGAGAGAGAGAGAGAGAGAGAATAATAAATATAAATATATACAAACAAAACCAATGTGGGAGGGGAACACTGGATGTTTGGGCCACACCAGCAGTGCTCAGGGATCACTATTGATGGTGCTGGGGATAAAACTGAAAACAAACAAACAAACAAACAAACAAACAGAATCTGACCTGGGTTAGATCCCTGAGACCTCCCAGCCCTACCCCAAGTGGTTCCTTAGCACAGAGCCAGGAATAAACCCTGAGCACTTCCTGGTATGCTCCACAATTAAAAAATTTTAAAGTAGAAGCTGGAGCGATAGCACAGCGGGTAGGGCGTTTGCCTTGCATGCGGCAGACCCAGGTTTGATTCCCAGCATCCTATATGGTCCCCTGAGCACCACCAGGAGTGATTTCTGTGTGCAGAGCCAGGAGTAACCCCTGTGCATCACCAGGTGTGACTCAAAAAGAAAAAAAAAATTTAAAGTAGAATCTGGGGGCCAGAGAGATAGTACAGGGGATAAGGCTGCAAGATTAGGGCATCTGGAGCTAGAGTGGTAGAAGAGCAGGTAGGGCATTTGCCTTGCATGCGGCTGACCCGGGTTCAATCACTGGCATCCCAAATGGTCCCCTGAGCACCACTAGGAATAAGTCCCAGGAGTAACCCCTAAGTATCACTGGGCGTGACCGCCCCCCCCAAAAAAAAAATTAGGGCATTTGCTTGGCATGCTGCCAACCCAGGTTAGATCTTCCAAATCCCTGAGCATTCCCAGAAGATTTCTGAGTGTAGAGCCAGGAGTAACCTCTGAGCATTGCCAGTGTGGCCCAAACCCAAAATAAATAATAAAGAGAGTTTTAAAGTTCCAATCCTTTTTAAAAAAGTAGAATGTGAAAGATTCTTGGTTAATTGGAACTAAACTGAAGGCAAAGGTGAGTTTGGTTTGGAGTATGTTTTTTTATATTTTGGAGGAGCCACACCCGGCAGTCCTGGGGTCTTACTCCTGGCTCTGAACTCAGGGATCACTCCTAGCAGGCTAGGGGACCACACAGAACAACCAGGATAGAACAGGGTTGGCTACATGCAAGGCAAACACTCTAACCTCTATACTATATTCTCACTCAGGCTCCTGGAATATTCTTTTAAACAAACTAACAAATACTGAATCAGGGAGCACATGCCTGGCAGGTGGAGGACCCTGCAGTTGGATCCCCTACACCACATGGTCCCCTGAGCACCCCATGGGGAATGACCCTGAGCTCTGACCTGGGAGGTTACTCCCAAGCACTGAAAGGGGGTCTCTCCCAAAACAAAAATCAAATAAACCAAAAACTAATAGATGTTGCCTTACTGGTAAGGCTAGTGGGGTCAGGATGATTCTTAAAGGTCTCAGGCCTTAAAAACTACAGGAATAGTGTCCTTTACGGAAATAGAAAACACTAACGAGAGGCTGGTTTGGGAGAGAACTAGCAGTGGCTTCCTGGGTCGTGAAGTTGAAGACGGCTGTCACCCACTCGAGAGTGAGCAGGGAGTTGGATCTAGCCGGAATTTGAAGATAAGATCTCCCCTGAAGGTAAAAAAAATTAAGGATCCATGAATGTGTAGATAGTATCTGATAGCACTAGACAGAATGAGGTCGCCTATGATGCGTGCATGGTGGGAGGATAAAGGAGGTAACCCGGGTACAGAGACTCAGGATGCCACCAGCATTTAGAGAATGGATCCCGGATTGGGTAGCAGCCACGAAAGAAAAGTAAAATGAAGAGTATTTCCCTCCCAGACCCAAAAGAAATGTCGCTCCTCTTCCCTCTAAGATCGCCTGCCGACGAGAGCGTTGCAAGATGGGTACCAGGACGGCTTCTACTAATGATTATGAGCGGTCGGAGGGGAAGCAGAGAGGGCGCAACCCCCCCAACCCAACTCATGTCAGATCCGTGTCACCGACTGCACCGGAAGAAATATATGAGAGATCTATGTGGGTCCCCCCCGAAACCCCGCATGGGCCTTTCGGGGCCTGTTCGCGAACTTCCGAGGTGGGAAGATGGGCACACAAAGGCTCTGGCTGCTGCCCTGACAGATCCACGCGGGAAAGACCGGACCTGACCGGGCGGGCCGGGGCTCCTCCTCGAAACCCCGCCCCGCACCTCGGTGCAGCAGGGAGATGTCAACAGACGCGGGCGGGCGGCTGGCCCGGCCCCACCCGGGAGCCTCCCAAGGAAGCGCCAGCGGGGCCCCCGGGCGGGGACGGCGACCACTGCGAGGCCCAGAATACACACCTGGATGACGCGGTGCTTCAGCTTATTATCTACGAAGCCTCCGGGCCTGGGCTTCATGGCGTCTCCCCGCCGCCGCCGCCGCCGCCACCTCCACTCCTCCACGTGAGTCGGGGTCCTCGTCGGGGCTGGCTGCCGCGATGCCCGCGCCGCCCGCACCCGAAACGCTTTCCGCCTGCCCACGCCTACGCAGTTCGTCTCGGGACTTTTACAGCAAGAGGGAGAGGGAAAAAAACTGACCAAGGCGAGAACGAGCTTTGAAAACAGGGAGTTTGTAAGCACGCGAAATCTACAGGCATATCCAATAGGCCCCCGAAGACAAGGACCCGTTTGAATCGGTTCAACTTTATTGTTCCCCGCCGTGCGGACACCTGCCTCCCGGAGCTTGTCACCTGCGGTTTGGTCAACTTGGTGGTTTTTTGGTTTAGTTTGTTTTTATGGTTCGGATAGAAAGTTAGCCTGACCTAGATTTTTTTTTTTTTGTGGGAGGGCACACCCGGCGATAGTAAGGACTTACCCTGCTTCTGAGCGCAGGGATCACTTTTCGGAGCTCAGGGGACCAGACCATATGGGGTACCAAAGACGGAACCCAGATCAGCTGCGTGCAAGGCTAGCGCCCTGCACACTGTATTAGCTCTCCCGTCCTTTGACCTAGAATCTTCACAAAATCAAAACTGTAGCTCTGTAGCTAGTTGGGACGATTAAGTCAGGATAAAAACAACACCTGCCACCCAGTTGCTTGCTTTCCCACTTACCTACTTTTTCAGAAAAAGGCAAGACTGGTTTACCCAGATAACCAGGCTGTCTATTACAGTTGCAGATCATTTGGTTGAAAGCTTTTGTTTAAAGAGAATTGGTGGAGCGCTTCTAGTACTCTAACTTGACCTAAAATTTTATTAAACGAAAGTATTTGCCCCAGAGGTGTATTGTGCACTTAAGGAAACACAAAGGAATAATTGTTGATTTAAAAAAATTAAGTTACCACACTGTTTTCTTGCTTGTTTTAATCATGTTCGCAATATTCTTGGTTTGGGTCTTACTTTATAACAAAATGATAGAAGTGCAGATGAAGCAAAAAGACCGAGCAAAGCAGATAGAGTATTTGGATACTTAGCATCCCATATGGTTTGGAATGATTCCTGAGTGCAGTCAGGAGTAACCCCTGACCATTACCGGGTGTGGCCCCCCAACACAATAATAATAATAATAATAATAAAATGCAGACTGAGTGCTACTTGAGGTATGGAGAGGGAAGAGATGGGGATTAAGAAAAGACTGTAGGGGCTGGAGTGATAGCACAGCGGGTAGGGCGTTTGCCTTGCACGCGGCTGACCCGGGTTCCATTCCCAGCATCCCATATGATCCCCTGAGCACTCCCAGGAGTAATTCCTGAGTGCATGAGTGCAGAGCCAGGAATAACCCCTGTGCATCGCCGGGTGTGACCCAAAAAGAAAAAAAAAAAAAAAAGACTGTAAGGTACTGACAGAAAGTGTGATCCTTTGGGGCAGGCTCCCAAGCAGTGTTTGGCTGGAGAGGGGTGGGGAACTCTGCTGTCTGTGGCCAACCTGGCCAGGGATTCAATGCCAGCACTGAAGGTTGTGCTGCTGCTTTGCCCCTGCTGTGCTCAGGAGCTCCAGGGCCACACCCTGCAGTGCTAGGGGCTCAGTCCAGTGCTCCCCTCTGCATTGCTCTTCTGGTGTGTGAGTGTGGTGGTGGTGGTGGGGGGGTGTCAATCAGTGCAGAGAGTAAAAACCAAGTAGAGTGCATGCCCCTCACACCTATTCTATCTTCCCCTGTCTCCCCAGTCAAATCTGACCTTACTCTTTTCATTTGGAGGCCATATTCAGTGATACTCAGGCTATTTCTGGCTCTGCAGTAGGGCTACAGAGAGCTCATGCTTCCAGGGCCATGCAGTTCAGGAGGTCAACGAGGGGCCTCCTGCATGCAAAGTATGAGGTGCAGCCCTTTAAGCTATTTCTCCAGCATCCTAATTTTTTTTTAGTTAAAAATTTTAGAGGGGGCTGGGGATGGAGCAAAGCCAGGAGTAACCCCTAAGTTACTTAAAAAAGCAAAAAAAAATATTTAGAGGGGGCTGGAGCCAGAGAGCAGTGAGTAGGACATTTTCCTTGCATGAGGCTGATGCAGGTTCGATCCCCAGCACCCTATATGGGTCCCTCAAGCCCACCAGGAGTGCCCTCTAAACACACGGTCAGGAATAAACCCTGAGCACTGCCAGGTGTAGCCCCCAAACAAAAAACAATTGTTTTAATTTAGGCTCTCCCTAAATTGAGCCATCATGGGTTTGATCCTTGGTACTTCTTCCTCGCCAACTAAAAAATTCATATGGTATTGCAAATTTGAAAGATGCTCAGAGGGGCTGGAGAGATAGTATAGTGGATAAAGTCCTTGTCCTGCATGTGTCAGCACAGGTTCGATCCCTGGCATCCCATATGGTCCCCTAAGCACTGCCAGCAGTTACTCCTGAGCATTTCCAGGTGAGGCAAAAAAATAAAAAGAAAGAAGGAAATAAAGTTGCTAAGAGAAGCTCCTGTTAAGGGGTGTGGAGGGGGGCAGGGGGATGGCTCAAAGTGCAGGAGCTCAAGCTTTGCATGTGGAAGTCCGAGTTTAGTCTCCAGCACTGCATGGTCCTTTAAACACTGGTGAGTAACCCCAGCGCAGATTTGTACTAGCCCCTTAGCACTGCAGCCAAAAGGAAGAAGAGGAGAACGAAAAGGAGGAGAAAAAACACCATGTAAATTTCAAGGGAGGAGGGGCTGGAGTGATAGCACAGCGGGTAGGGCGTTTGCCTTTCACGCCGGCTGACCCGGGTTCAAATCCCAGCATCCCATATGGTCCCCTGAGCACCGCCAGGGGTGATTCCTGAGTGCATGAGCCAGGAGTGATCCCTGTGCATTGCTGGGTGTGACCCAAAGAGGAAAAAAAAAATTCAAGGGAGGAGGGAAAAAAATATCCTGCTTAAATTTCAAGCAAGGGGGTCTGGAGTGATAGCACAGCGGGTAGGGCATTTGCCTTGCACGAGGTTGACCCGGGTTCGATTCCCAGCATCCCATATGGTCCCTTGAGCACTGCCAGGGGTAATTCCTGAGTGCAGAGCCAGGAGTAACCCCTGTGCATCACCAGGTGTGACCCAAAAAGAAAAAAAAATTCAAGCAAGGGTCCAAAGAGCTAGTATGGGGGCTGGAGCAGTAGCACAGTGGGTAGGGCGTTTGCCTTGCACGCAGCCGATCCGGGTTCAATTCCCAGCATCCCATATGGTCCCCTGAGCACCGTCGGGGTGATTCCTGAGTGCATAGCCAGGAGCAACCCGCAACCCCTGTGCATCGCCGGGTGTGACCCAAAAAGCAAAAAACCAACCAACCAACCAACCAAACAAACAAACAAAAAAAACCAAAGAGCTAGTATGGAGGCAAAAGCTCTTGCCTTCCACGCAGCTAACTTGGGTCCAATCCCATCACTGCATAATGGTGCCTCGAGATCTACCAGCAGTGATTCTTGAGCAGAGAGCCTGGAGTAAGCCCTGAGCACAGCCTGGTGTGGTTTCTCCCCACTCCACCCCCCAAGTTCAGGTGACTAAATGTGGAGATCTTTATTGATGTTATTAAATGATTCATGAACCAGGGCGGTATCCCACCTACCTGGCAGCAAAGGAGTTGTACAAAATCAAAGTGTCTCTTTGTTGCTGTCCTTGGGGGCCACACCTACTGGTGCTGGGGTGGGGAGGAGCAGGAGGAGGAACAGCAAAAGAGGACAACAAAGAAGAAAAGGGCCTCAGCAATAGATTAGTGGGGCGGGCATTTGCCTTGCATGTGGCCAACCCAGGTTCCCATATTCCAGCACCCCATATGGTCCTCAAGCTCACCCGTGATCCATGAGTGCAGAGCCAAGAGTAAGCCCTGAGCATCATCTGGTGTAGTTCAAAAAAGTAAACTCAAATTCCACTTTTGGAAGAGACTTTAGAAAGAATTTAGGTTGGGTGTTACCATGACAGGGCTATGCATAAATGGCTCCATATTTATTTAATAAAAATTAGACTTTGGGACAGAAGACAACTCAGCTGGCTGGAATGCATGTTTTGCAAGTGGGGGGCCTGGGTTCTATCTCCAACACCATTGCAACCCCCCTGCACTGAGCTGGAAGTAGCCCCCAAGCGCCACTAGATGGGGCCCCAAAGCCAACAAATTTAAATAAATATTGTGATGATCAGTTTGCAACTTACAGAAATTCTAGAATTCTTTGTGTACCCCTGTAACAAAATTGTTACATTATTGTACTCTGATTTAAAAATAAAAATTTGGGTCCAAGAGTTAAGCCTACTGAAACATTCATCACTGAGTTTAGTCCCTAGCCCCTGTCACTGTCACTGTTATCCCGTTGTTTATCGATTTGCTCGAGCGGGCACCAGTAACGTCTCCATTGTGAGACTTGTTACTGTTTTTGGCATATCAAATAGCCACGGGGAACTTGCCCCTGTCATCCTGCATTATTGATTGTAGTCCCCACGATGCACGATACAGCAATGACCTATTTATTTTATAATTGGAAGTTTCGTCATTTTCAATTCCCTTCATTTAGCCCACCCCTATCATACTTCTGTTTTGGGATTTCTGTTTGGAGCCACATCCAGTGATTTTCAGGGCTGACTCCTGGATCTCCACTCAGGAATTACTCCTGGTGGTGCTCAAGGAACCATATGGGATACTTCGGATCAAACCTGGGTGGGCAGCATGCAAGGCAAGTGCCCTACCAGCTGTACTATCGCTCTGGCCCTAATCTGTTTTCAATGTCTATGATTTATGTTTGTTTTGCTTTGTTAGATTCCACACTCAAGTGAAATTGTGCACTGTCTCTCTCTGACTCATTTCACTTAGCATACTATCCTCAAGATCCACCCATGTTGTAACAAATGAGAAGATGCTATTCATGCCATTGTGAGTGTGTGTGTGGGTACCACATCTTCTTAGTTCATTAATTCATGCACGGATAGGTTATTATCTTCTTACTCAGAATGTCACTAAATAAAAATTCTCTTCAGATGTTTTCGTTCTCAGTGATTCTTATCTCCATATTATAGATTCTTACTCTGATATACAAAATATTGGTGAGTTCATCTCCAATTTCATTATGTGTCCTGCCTTTCCAGACAAACAGCACAACTGCATTTATTCAGTATGTGGGCAGGGCATTTGCCTTGTATGTAGCCAACCTGGTTTTGATCTCTTTGATTTCCATAAGGTCCTCTGAGTCTGACCAGGAGTGATCCCTGTGTGCAGAGCCAGGAATAGTCCCTGAGCACCGCCAGATGTGATCCAAAACCCATAAGTAAGTAAATAAATTAATAAAACGCTCCTATGTCCTAGGCGCTGAATACAGCTGTGAAGAAACTAAAGCTGGGGGGCTGGAGAGAGTACAGCTGATAGAGCATTTGCAAATCATATAACCCAGTAGTTTTTATTGCCCAAGGCCAGGCTGCAGGCACAAGACAGTTTAAAATCACTGGTCTAGGGCCAGAGCAATCATACAGCAGGTACGTGGCATATCGGAGAGCCTGTCGATGGGTACTTGCCTGTCTTGTGACTGACCCAGCTTGATTCCCAACATCTCATAGGGTTCCCCAAGCCCCACCAGGAGTGATCCCTGGGTGTAGAGTCAGGAGTAAGCCCTGGGCACTGCCGGTGTGGCCCCCAAACCTGAAAAGAAACAAACCACTGGTCTACTGTAGTGGTGAGTAACTGCCAGTTGGAGATTGTTCAGCAAACTAGTGCCCGTTCATGGGTATAAAAATGCTGAAGACAACTGATGTAATCCTGATGGACTCTAGAATGCCAGCTACCCAGCTGGGCTTTTCCTGCATCAGGTACTGTTGGCAATAATTGAAAGTAAATTGAGAAGCTGGAGCATTAGTACAGCGGGTAGGGCATTTGCCTCGCACGCGGCCGACCTGGGTTTGGGTCATATCCCATATGGTTCTCTGAGGACCGCCAGCGGTGATTCCTGAGTGCAGAGCCAGAAAGTAACCCCTGTGCGTTGCCAGGTGTGACCCAAAAAGCAAAAAAAAAAAAAAAAAAGAAAAGAAGTTGATATTAAATAAGCGTGGAGCTGGAGAGATGGTCCGGGGGAGAAGGTGCTTGTCTTACATGTGACCATTCTCCCTTTGATTCTCTGAGCATCACTGGGTATACACCCAAACACGGCGGTGAGAGGTCCTAAACCTCACCAAAACTTAAACATCAAACGTGACTTCCCTCAATGTTTACCGGCAGAATTATTTCCAGTAATTATTTCCCTAGAGATAATTTCACAGGGCTGGGCAGTGGTTAGAGCACATTTGGCACTTAAGAAGCCTTGCATCCAATCGCTGGCATTTCCGGTGGGGCAGGGGCAGGGCAGACAACTAATTGCAGTGTTGAGATTGATAGCTCATGTAATTGCTGACCTGCGTGGTTACACCTCCAGAAGGTGCTGTGGCAACGGCAATGACTTCAGTTCTTCAATGGCGCATCCCCACCTAGTGGCTGTGGCAGTTCACCTGTCTTTGTAACCTCCTCCCCAGCTCCACGTCTCACTAGTCAGGTGCCTCTTTCATTATATTTTATAAGTCGGATGACCTATGTCTGCATTTACATAGGAAAGTTCCTACTATAGTCTAATAATGAATGACTGTCGTCTGATAATTTTCATAGAAGTGAAAATTGTTCAAATGACAGTAGTCAAAGACCAGCCACAGTTTGCAGTAGCAAAGGGTCAGCTGTTCTCCCATACAATTTGACAGAGCCTCAAAGGCAGCCAAAAGAATGGGAAAGGTTTCTAAGGAACAAAAGGGAAGACTTCAGGGGAAAATTGTAGGCGAACTAACAAGTATTAGGGCACTCTATCTGACCGGTTAGGGCAATCTAACTTTCTCTGCTGGGTTTTAAATTGGAAGCGGGACCAGAAAAAAAGGAACTTGTAAGGGTATTGCTGGAGTCCCAGACATCTGGGGCTAATTGTTGCAAGGGCTATTGTCTGGCTTCCTTAATTGTTTGCTGCATGTAGTGGTTAGCAGATGGCTGGTTTGCAGAAAGATTTCCTGAGCTGGTTATTGCAGACAGTAGATTGATTTCCTGGGCTGGTGGCTGCAGATTATAAATCAGGGTTTTGTTTTCCTGTCTGTATGTTGCACATTGGGTTCTATGCATTTGTACATTGTGTCTCTGTTCTTTCTCTCTCTCAAGGGTTCCAGTTTGGGCAACAAGTTATATAATGGGAACCTAGAGGGAAATGTGAGTGTGTCAGTGGCCCAAGTTTCCCTGGGGATAGGGGAAGGAGCCTCCCAGGCACCGGTAATGGGGCCTCTATGTCATTTTCAAACTTGAAGAACTTTCTTATGGCTATTTTCACTTTTGTTGCCAGTGCTTTTAGTGTCATATGCAAAATGAAACAAACAAATAAAATCATGCGGAATGCTAATAGGGTCACACCAGGCTGTGCTGAGAGCTTACTTCTGGCTCTGTGCTCCTGCCCAAGCAACATAGGCTCGGCTGGAGACACAACTGGGTTCATAGCATGCAAGGCACGTTGCTCATCCCGCTGTACTGTCTCTCCAGCCCCTGCTTTTACGTATTTAATATCTGTCCATTGGAAGTATACAAAAGTGCAATTGATTTTTGTGTATTAATATTGTGTCTCCCAACTAAATTGATGAAATTGATTTCTTTCCTTGCCCCATGTATTTTTTCTTTCCCTGATAGTGCCAACTAAACATAACAGAGAACAGACAGGAGACACAAAACTGAAAACAGAAAGGTTTAGTGAAAGTCTTCAATCACCAAGTCCCAGATCCGTTTCCCTGTTTGTGCTGCAAAATACTGGCCATCTGGCTGACATTTTTCCAGGTAAGAGCTTATTTGTTTGTTTCATAGTTAAGAGCTTTAAGGAACATATCAGTTTACGAAACAGATCCACATTTGAGGAGGTAAGGATCAACCACTGGTCAAGGAGGTTACTATTGATCAATGCTCGGGATGCACACTAATCAATCAGCCCTTATAGTGAGCTCCTAGTTACATTTTTGTGGTGACAGGAATCTAACCAATGCGCTATATCTAAAAGGGGTGGCTAGTGTGTGTATGTAGTGGGGGGTGCAAAGAAATAGCTGAACAGACAGAGCTCAGGCCTTGCATGCAGTCATGCAGGAGACCCTGGTTTAATAGCCCAAATGACATGTTCCCCTGAGCACTGAGTTGGGAGTAGCTACTGAGCACTGCTGAGTGTGACTCTCCACCAAATAAAGAAAAGAGGATAAAAATTAAAAAGGTAATAGCAAGTAAGCTTCATCATAAGGTTTGGAAGAGAAAGTTGAGGAATTACTTTAAAAAAGCAAATCAAACAGAAATATAAAGATGCACATAAGAGAAGTGATACTTTTAGTCAAGGAGATACCAATATAGGACCAAAAGAAGTTTTGTGAAGTGAGGAGGGAAAATCAGAAGTAAAATTGAAGGGTCAGAGAAAGAACTCAACAGGCTGGAGTACATGCTTTGCATGCAGAAGGCCCAGGATTAATCTAGTTCCCCAGTACTACCAGGAGTCATCCCTGAGCCCCCCCAGCACTGAGCTGGGAATAGCCACCTTTTTAAAAAAATTTTATTGAATCACTGTGAAATACTGTTACAAGCTCTCATGTTTGAGTTACAACCATACAATGTTCAAACACCCATCCCTCCACTAGTGCACATTCTCCACCACCAATCTTCCTGGTATGCCCCCCCTTTCCCACCCTCCCCTGCTTCCATGGCAGGCAATTTCCCACCTACTCTATCTCTACTTTTGGACATTATGGTTTGCAACACAGGGGAAAAGGCTTCTGAGCATTTCTGGGGTGACTCCAAAGCCAAAGTGAACCAACAAAAAAAACTAAGCCTTGGAAAATGTATCAGAACAAGAAAGTGTAAGTTTGTATAGTCAGTGAGTTCTAGTATAGCTCAGTGCCTAGCATGATGAAGACACATTTCTACGACTTTTCAGTAAGTCAGAAATAAGGGAAGATTCTAAATCTTCCAGGGAGAGAAAATTGAGAAAACATCCAGATAGTGAAGAATTTTGTCATGACACAAAGTGTGTTGTTGTTTGTTTGTTTGTTTGTTTGTTTTTTCAGCTCCTTGATGTATTTGGGGGGGTGAGGCGGGGGAGGTTTGGCTACACTTGGCTGTGCTTGGAGGCTACTCCTGGCACTGTGCTCAGAGAACCATGTGGTACAGGGATAAAACTGCGGTCAGCCACATGCAAGCTGAGGAGATTAACAAACGGTGCTTTCTCTCTGGCTCTCACACTTCTTTGTTTTGAAATTTTAGGTAGGTAAAAGAGGAAAGGGGGAAGGGGTGGGAGAAAGTGAGGAGAGTGAGATGGAGAGGAAGGGGAGGAGGAGAGGACCTTAGAGTAAAGCAGAAGTGATGGGCCTGAGCAGGTGCAGGCCGCTCCAGGATGGAGTACCTCTTAACCTTTCTGGCACGCAGGTCTACCAGTGACAAATGATCTGGAGGGTTGGTTTTGTTTATCTGACTCTTTTGTTTTGTTTTTGGGTCACACCCTGTGGTGCCCAGGCCTTACTCCTGGCTCTGCATTCAAAGGATCACTCCTGGAAGTGCTCAGGGCACCATATGTGGTGTGAATAGTCAAACATGGGGTAGGCTGCGTGCAAGACAAGTGCCCTACCCACTATGTTAGTGCTCTGGCCAAATGATCTGATTTTGCTTGTCTGAGAAAGTATTTTTCTTTCACTTTTTTGTTGCTCCCTTGTACAGGGACCAAACCAAGCAGTGTTCAGCGGGGGGGGGTGTCACTCCTATGCTGGACCTCACTCCTTAGGATTTGGGGATTTTTTTGTTTTTTTGGTTTTTGGGTCACTCCTGGCTCATGCACTCAGGAATTACTCCTGGCGGTGCTTGGGGGACAATATGGGATGCTGGGATTTGAGCCCGGGTTAGCCGTGTGCAAGGCAAACGCCCTACCTGCTGTGCTATCACTCCAGCCCCCTTTTTTATGTTTTTTAAGCCAAACTTAAAGGTACTCAGGGCTTACTCCTGGTTCTGCACTTAGGGATCACTCCTGGTGAGTTCAAGGGACTATATGTGGTGCCACAGGTGGAATTTGGATCAGCCAATATAAGGCAAGTGCTCTACCTAATGTACTATTTCTCAGTTAATCCTACTTAACTTTTTTGTCTTGTTTTGTTTTTGGGGCTGCACCCAGCAATGCTTCTGGGGCTGCGATCAGGAATCACTCCTGATCACATCCCTTGCTTGTGTTTTGCGTTCCCAATATTTTGACATTGCATCTATACCTTGAATACTCAAGTTACATGAGAAGATGGCTTTTAAAAATTAACTAAAATTAATTATTAACACCAATATTAGTGTTACTGTTTATCCCTTTGGTGTGCAAAATTCCTGTTCCTCTACCACCACCAAAGTGCCCAAACCTTCTACCACTGTCCTTATGTCACTTTTATTACTCCCTGTCCTGCCAAACTTATCTTGAAACAATCATTCTATCTCCTAGCTATGATACCAGCTATTTTTCCCCTAGTCTTTTGGGGCCTCCATCACCCATGCAATTCTTTGGGGCTGTTTGGAGCAGTACTTGAGTGCCCATGCGATGCCAGGGATCAAAACTGAGGGACTCTCAAACACAGTCTCTACTATATTCTAGTCCTTTGATCTCACTGGCTCCCATACTAGCGTTTTCATTTATCCAGGATAAAGCAGCAGCTAAGGATACAGAACAGTATGTGTTTCTGTGCCGGCAAGAGAGGAATGTGTGTGTGATGAGTTGGTTCATCCGAGCTTAGGAGTCTTTGGGGCTATTCCCAGCAATCGTGACCCGATTGTGCTGGACAATTCCATGCCTGGGCCTGGTGATGTAGTGTTGCTTGGGTCCCCCAGAAGGTGCTGGGGGCCACTAGGGTCATCCTGGCAATGCTCAGGAACTTTTAGGGCTTCTAGAACCATGGAGAACCTTAGGGGGCCATTTGGTGCCAGGATTTGAACTTGAGGTCTTGCACAATCAAGGCATGTGCCCCTGACTCTCAAGCTATCTCATCATCTCCAGTTTGTCTTTAATAAAATCATGTTAATAATAATAATAATAATAATAAAATTATAAGTTTAATAATTTTAATAAAACTTCTTATAGTGTGGGTCTTTCATTTAACAAACATATTAAATACCAACTACTATAGGATAGAAGATCCTAAACTAGTAAAACCTGCTGCTTTTATCATAATGTAAGGAGTGGCTGGCTAGGCATATATGAATGTCATTAAAAGTGGTGTGTGCCCTTAAAGAGGTATTTACAAAGTATAGTAGGAGTATAATGATAGCTGGTTTATAAATAATCTGTTAATAAATTCTATCCTTAACCTCTGAACCTTTTATCTGATGAGCTATGCTGTGTCAAGTAAATCCAGCTGGGTTTGTCTTCGTACTAAATTTTTTGTTTCTCTCCCTATCTTGAAGATAAATGTCTCATCATACAGGAGTATCAAAAAGAAAGATGTTTTTATTTATTTATTTTTGTCACATTTAGTGGTGCTCAGAGCTTACCTCCTGTTCTGTGATCATGGATCACTCCTGGAGGGTGCTGGGGGGACCATGTGGGTTGCTGGGATAGAACCTGGTTCTGTGTGCAAGGCTTACCTACTATACTGTCTTTCTGACACCCTCCCAAAGAAAAGAGTTTGTTTTTGAGCCACACCTGGCAATGCTCATAGGTTACTCCTGACTGTACTCAGGAATCACTTCTGGAGGTGCTCCAGGGACCATAGGTAAGATGGGAATTGAACCCAGGTCAGCTGTGTGCAAGGTAAGCACCTTACTCGCTGTACTAGGTCTCTGTCCCCAACAAAGGATAGTTTTTTAAATTAATTTTTAATTTTTTTTGGTTTTTGGGCCACACCCAGCAATGCACATGGATTACTCCTGGCAGTACACAGGGGACCATATAGGATACCAGGGATTGAACCTGGGTCAACTGTAGGCAAACACCCCACCCACTGTACTATGGCTCTGCCCCACCCACCAAGAAAAGATATTTTTCAAATGTAAATTATGTCATCCTTAAACCTTTCCAGTAACTTTTAAAGTGAAACTGCTGGTTACTGATCTACAAGGTCCAGGTCCGTCTCTGGCTTCTCTCAAAACTCTTTTGCCCTTATTCATTATATTTCAGCCACACAGGTGGACCTGACTGCTCCTTAAATATACAAGTTTCTATGAGTAACTGGGCCTTTGCAATCAGTTACCATTGTCTGAAACAAGGCTGTGAATCTTTCATTGTCAATTATTCAGATTTCAGCTAAAATGTTAATTTCCAGACAGAAAGATAGTACAATGGTTAAAACTCATGCCCTTCATACGCCTAACCCGATTCCAGACCCTGCACCACATGGTTCTCAGAGCATCACCAGGTTCGACCTTGGAGTACTGGGTACTCCCTAGCACCAAAGGCCCTGAACAGCACCGCACCCCAGGGCTCTTGCACTGAACCCCTGTCAGGTTGGCTAAGAATCCCCAGTGGGGGGCCAGGGTGATAGTTCAGAGGAAGGCTTTTGCCTTGCATGTGATGGACCAGAGTTCAATCCTCAGCATCCCATAAGGTCCCCTGAGCACCACCAGGAGTGATTCCTGAATGTAGAGCCAAGAATAACCCCTGAGCATCGCCAGCTGTGCCCCCACCCCCGGCAAAAAAAAAAAAAAAAAAGAAAAGAAAAGAAAAGAAAAGAAAAAAATCCCCAGTGAGTCTCCTAGGCCTCCTGAGTATACTTGTAAGGTTCCCAAAATGACATTGAAGAAGGCAGCCTCAGTTTCCCCTTGCCAGTGAGAGAGGAAGCCACAGTTTTCTCTTGCCCGATGCTTCATCTCTCCCCCATTGCCTAACACATACTTCATCCCCGAGGTCCTGTCTTAACATTCCAGGAATTTCCCCGGACCATAAAATTCTGCCTTGGAGCTTAGGCTCACAGGGAGCCCACAATGTCTGAGGCAAATGACTAGAAAGACAAACCAGTAACTTCCTTACATCCTCTGTAAATTTGTCAATTGATGATAAGAAATGTACAGATCTCAATTTCCACCTAAAAGGGTTTACAGGAATAGCCTTTAATTGCAACTCCCTTGCATCCTCTGTAAACCTTTGTAAATTGCTAAGAAATTGGATTGATCAGAGAGCCTTTAAGAGGGCTTACACAAAACCCCCTTTCTTTTAACTTAATCCTATACTAAGTTCCTCCGCACTTGGGGAGCTCCTTTTCTTTCTTTCTTTTTTTTTTTTTTAAAAAAATTCAGTTTTTCATAAGTTGTTCACAATAATTGTTTACATTTAATATTTCAACACCAATCCCATCACCATTGCACTTTCTCACCATCATTACTTTGAATCTTCCCACCACCACCCCAGCCTGCCCCTTGGGCAGATGCTAAATAATTTATTTTGCATTGCTTGCCATGAATAGTAAGAGGTGTTATGCAGTGGGGAAATGGCCACATGCTCCTGGAATTCTAAAATTTTTTAATATTTGGGGTCTGGAGGCATCTCTGTGGTGTGCTGCTGTCTTCTGAGATTCATTTGTGAGTCTCTGAATCTTGGCCATTAATGCAATTAAATGGCGCCAGAGGCAGTTCTTGGGCATGACTGCCAGGAAACTGGAAGGGTGGGGAGAATTGGGAAGGTCACCCATCACTGACTCCATGAAGCCTGGAGTTTTCAGTCACTGGTCCTAAATACCTGGGTTTTTCAGCACCTTCATTCTCATGCATGAGGGGCTCCGGAGGAGCCTGTGAAGGTTGGCCATGAGTGTGGAGGGGATTGGGTTCTGGAGGTTTGCGGCTGCTGGGGTTCATTTGGGGTAGGCAGAGGGACACACCTGCTCCCTTCTGAGGTTCTCTGGTGAAATCAGCCTGGTGAGAAGACATCTCTGTGATGTGCTGCTCTTCTCTGAGATTCATTTGTGAGTCTCTGAATCATGGCCACTAATGTATTTAAATAACCAGCTTTTGATCTCTTTCGAGATTTGTTTATGGGTCTCTGAAGCAAAGCTGATAAATGAGCTTGTATAGCTGAGGCGGAGGTGGTTTGTGGGTGCGACTCCCACATACCTGACTTTTTGCCATTTAATTTCTTGGGGAACTTGGTCCCAAGGTGTTGGGGTCCAGCCAGTGGCATAGTTGCAAATTTGGGGTATTAGGAAGCCTGAAAGCACCATCAGCCTGCTGAAGCACTTGCCCCCCAGGTACAGGTTGACTGGCTCCTTTTCTTTTCTCTTCTACTTTCGAATAAACTTTTCTACTTTCTAACTCTGAGTCTGAGCATATTTATTATTCAATATATTCAATATTTTCATCCTTGAAATGAAAGATTGAAAATATTGAAGAACTTGCGAATCGTGAGTGAACAGAGACCAGCCACCGCCTCTTCTGCCTCAGCTGTATCAACATCAAACAAATAAAACCAAACACCAGTTTCTCATCCTGGCCTTCTCCAGTCAGTCATTCTCCAAGTGTCCGCCAGCTGATTTACACCTAAGTGGTGGATAGATGTGAGGGTGGTGGTGGTGGGGTTTGTCTCCCTAACTGTAATGAAAACTATAAGAATATAAGAATGTAGGGTTGTTTTTTGTTTTTCCTTATTTATCATCTATCCCTGAGGGTCAGTACCTGGTGTACTGACTCAAAAAATATCAGTAGAGATAGCACAGCGGGTAGGGCGTTTGCCTTGCTCGCGGCCGACCCGGGTTTGATTCCCAGCATCCCATATTGTCCCCTGAGCACTGCTAGGGGTAATTCCTGAGTGCAGAGCCAAGAGTGACCCCTGTGCATCATCAGGTGTGATCCAAAAAACAATATATATACATATATATATACATACATATATATCAGTAAGTTTTATTTGATGTAGTTTGAACATAAATCTTTATATGATCTTTGTTCTTTATGTTAATTACCTTTTATTTTGGGGTGGTTGGCAGTTGTTGGTCCACAGGGGTAATTTTCCAGGGTTTTTTCTGTCTCTGACCAGGAGTGGCCCTTAGCAGTCCTCTGGGGAGCATATTTGGTGCCAGGAACCCAACCAGATGGGTACCTTGAAGGGAAACCCCTCCCTCATTGCACTGTCTCTTGGGCCCTACTTGTCTCTTTTTCCAGACTAAACCCCTCCCACCCCCAATTCATCTGATGAAAAAAATATCTTTGCTGCCTTGTTCATTTCTGTATCTCTGGAATATAGAGTAGTTTTCTCTTTGTTTGGGGAATAGGGATGCAGTAATGGGTAATCAGGAGTAAGGAAGAGGACCATGTGGTAAAAGAATGGAATGGAGCCTCCTGCATACACAGCATGTTCTTCACCGTTTGAGGGACGTCTTCCGCCAGAGCAGTTATTTGCATATAGTAAGGGTGAAGTTATTAAACGAATGAATGAGTTAAATGAAAATTTGTAAGTGAATGGACGAGTAAGGCGAGTATTCCATTTTTCAAGATCTGGCGTGATAGGAACCATGGCTATAAGAGAATAAGTCTCAGAGATTGCGAAATCTTTGAGGAAATCGAGGTCAGAAAGGGCAAGCAAGGCTCTGCTATCAATCAAGTCAGGAGTGTTGAGGTTAGATTCCGGACTTTGAGATGAAAAACTTACCATTCCCGTCAGGACCTCTCACGGGACCATCTCGGAGTACAACAAAAATTGCACATACGGCGAAGCGCTACTGCTGTAAGCGTCAAGACGCGCTGGTTAACCGATTGCCACAGTTTCTAGAAACACCCTCCGATTGAGGGTACCGTGGCAGCCGGGCTCCCCAAGCGCCCGCCGTAGGGACGAACTACATCTCCCAGCATGCATCTCCGGGAAGGGCGGGGGTAGCGGGCTAGGTGGACTACAACTCCCGACAGGCTTCACGCCGGCGCGGCCGGAACGCCCCAGCCAGCCCGGGCCAGGGCCTATCAGGGCGGGGCGGGCTGGTTCGGGGGCCGGAGCCGGTTTGACCGAGGCGTCGGCGGCGGCGGCGGCGGGGGAGGAGGATGGAGGCCGTGGTGTTCATCTTCTCTCTCATCGACTGCTGCGTGCTCATCTTCCTCTCCGTGTACTTCGTATCCTCCCTGGGGCGGGCGGGGCCGGCGGGGCCGGCGGCCGGAGCCGGGGCGGCGGTCGGGCCGGGGCGGGAACCTGGGCAGGTGCGTGGGGACCCGGAGGCGGCGGCCCGAGGGGCGCGCCCGGGCTCCGAGCCTGCCGGCCCTGCGGGGCGAGGCCGTGCAGGGAGTCGTGGACGGCGTCGGCCCGAGGCGGGCAGCGGCGGAGGCGATTGGGGCGCCCGTGGCCCCGCGCCCACCCCGGGGTGCTCGCGAGGGCTGCACCTCGTGGGTCGGCGGCGCGGGCTGGGGAGGGTTCGTCGGCGAGGATGTCGCTGTGCCAACCTTTGGCCCGGGACTCTCCGGCTGGCCCCTGCGCCGTCTGCGGACCCGCCGCTCCCGACCAGTTGCACAACTTTGCAACTTCTCGGGCCCGGTCCCTGTCGCACTGTTCCCTCGCGCCCAAGGAAGCCGGGTGGGCCAGGGCGCTACCCTACTGAGAGCAGAACCAACCCACCCCCCAGGTGTGGGGGTGAGGTGCTGCGCTCCGGGATCCAGCCGAGTCTTTGAGCTTTTTGTCCCCTGCCCTAAAGCTACTCACCTAGTCGCGCTGCCCTTGCACTCACTGAACGATGCTGTTTTGAGTCATTAAATATTAGATGGGAGAAACACACGGGAAATCACAGCCTACTTCCCCCCGTGGAAGTGACTTCTGTCCCAAGAGTTGCGCCCAATCAAACTCCTGGCTGGAGCATCCTCGCTTTAGGATGGTCGAGTCTAGAGCAGCAGTTCTCGACCACACAACCCCCTGGGGAGTCCCCAGGATATTCCACAGAAGCCACAGATGAAAATCTCCTAAGTGGGCCAGGACGGGGCGGGGGTGGGGGATGGCACAGATCAGGACTAAGGGTACACGCAGTGGGACGGAGACCAGGGTGGAAACAAAGGTTGAGACTGATGGAGATTATGTTTTCAGGGGGCTGCGGAGTTGGTTATGAATGATAGTCTGTTGTGAAAAGGGACACATTTTTTGGGGAGGGGGAGTGGGCATCTGGCAGTGCTCAGGTGTCACTCCTGACCAGTCTGGGGTGGGAACCATACCGGGTGTCAGGGATGGAATCCGAGTTTGCGCAGGGCAAGTGTCCTCCCTGCCTGCCTTACTTATCTCTTCAGCCCCAAGGGACACAATTTGTAATCTGGAGTCCTGGTAGCCGGTGCTTTACCATGGACGTTTACACACTGACGCTTGGCCAAGCCTCCGTTGTCTTGCCTTGGAACTGGGGCCAGGAGCCAGAGAGCACATGGTGTAGGGCTCAGGAGCCTTGCCTTGTGGGCTGCCAACCCCTGTGGGGCCCCCAAACCCAAGCAAAAGAAAAAGAAATATTTACTTCTCAAAGAAGTGTATATGTGTGTTAAGCCTGCGCTGTGGCAGAGGGTCAGTCACCTCAAATGGAGTAGCCATTTTCATTTTAACTCAGAACCCTGAATTTTTTTGTAGGCTTGGCGAACTGAAACTGTGTCACTTGAGGTTTTGACGAACTGTGAACCTTGGTGATACGAGGAACTAGAGTTTAGAGAAATTGATGACTTAAAACAGATCTGGTTTATACCAGCTCATGGACATAATAATAATTTTTTAAAAAAGGCTGCAATACAGAATGTATTGGGCAGGGCACTTTCTTGCATAAGGCCTAGGGTTCAATTCGAGGCATCTGTTATGGTCCTCCAAGCCCAATAGGAGTGACCCCAGAGGGCAGAGCCAGATAAACTCTGAGCACTGCCAGGTGTGCCTCCCCTCCCCACAAATGTCAGTGTAATTGACATAGACTTAAAGGTACATTTAGGGTTATGTTTTATGAAATCCAACAATTTGTGTATTGCATTCTTTGTTTAGTTGTCCTTGCTTAGCGTTAGAGCTAGGAGATGGGAAGTGTCAGGGTAGAGATTTGGTGTGAATAGACTTTTCCAGGCTTCAGACTGTGAGCAGAACCTGAGTGAAGGGGTACTAAAATGAGAGCGACCTGGGCAAGAGAAAAGGTATCAGGGCGGGCATGTTTGTGCCATTTCTGGGTAATGGGTTAAGGGATTATCTATCTGGAGGACTTGGTTAGATTTCGGAAGATTTGAGTATTGAGGAGGGGAGGATTTTTGCTTTTGCCTTCCAGAATCTTTGGGCAATAGAAAATTTATACATAGTGAAGTCCTTGGAAGGTAACGGTAGATTAGGTTGGAAATACAGATTAGAAGGTTTATGTTTATTGAGGAAATAGATATTTACTGTTAAAAGTTATGAAACAGAATAGTATTAAAACCAAACTTTTCAGACAAGCTATATCATAGTTTTGTAGTTTTGTATTTTGTTTCCTTTCAGAGACATTTTATGGACATAAAATATTTTTAAACACTTACATTGGTTTTATAGGTCTTATGTTTTGTTATTTACACCCAGTACTTGACAGCTGAAGCACTCAGACTGATGTTTCTGATATGGATCAGATTAGAATTTAGCTTAGTTAAAGATTTATTTTACTAAGCATTTGGTGGGGAAACATAAATGAGAAAAATGAGTTGTCAAATGAGCAAGCTTTAATGTTGCAGCTAGAGTTTTTTCAAGTCAGATCACTGCTTCGTCACTGGTTTTGCTTTCTTCTGTTTTTAAAAATGTATTTGTGGGGCTGGTGAAATAGCACAACGGGTAGGGCGTTTGCCTTGCACTCGGCCGACCCGGGTTCAATTCCCAGCATCCCATATGGTCTCTAGAGCACCGCCAGGGGTAATTCTTGAGTGCAGAGCCAAGAGTAACCCCTGTGTGTTGCCGGGTGTGACCCAAAAAGAAAAAAAAATGTATTTGTTGTTGGTGTGTTTGTGACCATGCTGTGCTGGGAATTAAAACCAGGGTTTCATTCTTGCGAGACATGTGCTGTGCCATTTGAGCTGCCTCTCGGATCCTGTGATTGCTTTATGAAACTTAAAGACAGTTGTTAAACAGAAATTCGGGGCTGGAGAGAGAGTGTAGCTGGTAAGGTGCTTGCCCTACACGCACCCGGCCCAGGTTGGTTCCCTGAGCTCCAGCAGGAGTGATCCCTGAGCACAGACCCAGGAGTAAATCCTGAGCATAACTGGGTGTGGCCCAACCCCCTGCTTCCCATCCCTCCCCAAAAAAGAATTTAATAATTCCTTATCTTGACCCTCAGATAATTACTTTGTCTGATTTGGAATGTGATTACATCAATGCTAGATCATGTTGCTCCAAATTAAACAAGGTAAGACTTTTGCTTATTTTTCTATATTTGAAGGAGGTTCTCCATTTTTTTGTGTCAAAGATTTATCTCATGAATGTTTGCTTATAGAATGTTGTCTTTTATCCATTGCACTGCTAGGTGAAATACTGTGTTCACAATATTTTAGATCGTGAAACTGTGCCAGAAGTCCCACCTTAATTTTTTTTCCTCCACTCTCCTTCTTCTTCCTTGTCTCTTTGTCTACAGTGGACAATATCATAACTCAAGAGAGGCAATGGTTCATTATGAGGATACTTCTTTTTGTCTTCTGTGTCTAACTCCCCTCCTCCTTCTCAGGAAAAAAAAAAGGCCTAGTTTGTTGAATGAATGAATTCGTTCTTTTCATGAATGAATGAATTCGTTCTTTTCGTGACTTTCTGAGAAATGGAATTAATTAGTTGATTTGTTTTAAGACCATCTTATCTTTAGTATATAAAGAGAACATTATATTGGCAAGAATATTCTGAATTGCAGAACTTGTTTAGATACAGGAAAACCAGTTGATCTTGATTCACTTTTCATGAGCTGAGCAGACAGGAAAGCTTTCTGGATTAAAGTTTATAGAAAAGCACAAAGTTAAGGTGCTTTGGCTTGACCTAAAAATAATTCGCATGTATTTTTTCCACATCTTCTGTCTACTTAATACTTTCTCTGACCAATGAAAGAAAGTTTACATTTAAACTGTAAATATTTCTAGTAAAATTCTATTCCCCCTCTTTCAAAGAATGATTATATTTACTTTCAGATGGATTGTCTTTTTTCTTAGTTATTATTTTGTGGGTTTTTTTTTTTTTTTTGCCTTCTTGGGTCACATCCAGAGATGTTCAGGGGTTATTCCTGGCTTTGCACTCAGGAATTTACTCCTGGCGGTGCTCGGGGGACCATATGGGATGCTGGGAATCGAATCCGGGTCGGCCGTGTGCAAGGTAAATGCCCTACCAAGGCAAATGCTGTGCTATCACTCCAGCCCCTGTGGATGTTTTGTAATTAAAAACAAAAAAAACCCTAAGTACAAGTTAAAGATTCCTTGATTCGGGGGCCGGAGCAATAGTACAGTGGGTAGGGTGTTTGCCTTGCACACGACCGACCCGGGTTCAATCCCTGGCACCCCATATGGTCCCCCAAGCACTTCCAGGAGTAATTCCTGAATGCAGAGCCAGGAGTAACCCCTGAATATCTCTGGGTGTGACCCAAAAATAAAATAAAATAAGAGATAGTTGAAAAAAAAAAGATTCCTCGATTCATTACTGAGAAAGCTTGGTTTGGTTTTATTTTGGGGCCATACCCTGTGATGCTCAAAGTTTACTCCTGTTTCCATACTTCGGTGCTTGGGGGACTGAACGTGATGCAGAGGATTGAACCCTGGTCGGCCTTATCCACTTACCATCATCGCTCTGGCCCCGCATTACTGAGAATGTTACTGACAAATTCACTTCAGTGTGAAACGATTTTTGATGTGAATTTCATTACTGTGAAAGTTACATTGTACACAACTTGTCAAGGTGTAGAACAGGAGAAACAGTCCTCTCCTCTGGGCCCCTTTCAGTCTTCCCTGTATCACTCTCTGGAACAACACTTAAATTAGTAATTTTAGATCTGGTACTTATATTCATATTTCTCTTGCCAGGATAGGAGCAGTGGGGGGGATTTGCCAGGGGTGGGATTCAGTGCCTTGCATGTACAGGACATCCTCGGCCTCCGTATTTCTCTCTCTCTTTGCGGTGACGAGGGTATGACCACTATGACCCAGGGCCTCCTTTGTGTGAGGCAGGCACTCTGCCTCTCAACTACATCCTCAGTCCTTATTTTTCTTTCATAGGCTATTGATCGCTTTTGATTTCTCATCACTTATTAACTTCTGAAATAGGTGATAAATTTAATTTTTCATTACTTCCTTCCCAAGTCTTATCTCTCCTTTCTATTTTCTTTTTTTGAGTAAAATTGCTATTCAATGTTTATGCATTGTGATGTAACACAAATTCTTGCATTGTGTCATGGTAGTGATTTTATTGCATGGGATTTTATTGCATTGGGATGCTGGGAATAGAATCTGGGTCAGCAGCGTGCAAGGCAAACACCCTACCGCTGTGCTATCGCTCCATCCCCACCATTCTGGAACTCTTGATTTGTGATGTTGTGACTTTGTCTTGGCTTTTTACCCCATTTTGTTGGAGTAATTTCTTGAGCTAAAATACAAGAAAATTAGGGGCTGGAGTGATAGCACAGCATATAGGGTGTTTGCCTTGCACGCATCCGACCTGGGTTCAATTCCCAGCATCCCATATTGTCCCCTGAGCACCGCCAGGAGTAATTCCTGATCGCAGAGCCAGGAGTAACCCCTAGCATCACTGGGTGTGACCCAAAAAGAAAAAAAAAACACAAAAAAAACCAAGAAAATTAAATTTTGACGCTTTGCACATTTGAAATTTTTTTTCCTCTTGAATTGGTCATGTCTCTTTGTTAGACTCTTTAATTTGGATCAATTTTTCTTGGAGTTTTTACTTATTGTTTATTGATGTTTCTGGGAACTGAATCTAGGACATCACACATGCAAGGCAAATACTGAGCTACATTCCCAGCCCTCTTGGAGAGCTTTTAAAGGCATTGCTAGTAGTCTTCTAGTTTCTAGTGTTCAAATTGGTCGGTCAGACTGGGGGTTGGAGAGATAGTACTGCAGGTAGGACATGGCCAACCTGGTCATTCCCCAGCACCCCATATTTCCCGCCTGCATCTCTGGAAGTGATCCTTCAGTGCAGAGCCAGCAGTAATTCCTGAGCACTGTCTGTGTGGCACAGAAACCAAAACCAAAAACAAAAGAAAGGAAAGAAAAAAGCAGCCAAATTGGTGAGACTGAGTTATTCTTATTTCTTTCCTTTCCCTTTAAAACATATATTTTTAATTGAATCACAGTGAGATATACAGTTACGAAGTTGTTCATGATGGAGATTCAGTCATGTAGTGTTCTAACACCCATCCCTTCACCAGTGTGTATTTTCTACTACCTGTGTACCCACCAGTTTCCCTCCTGCCCCACCCCCACCTCTCTGGCAGGTACTTCTTTCTTTCTCACCAGTCTGATTTCTCATCTTTATATTTGAGTATTTGACCTGGTTTTTTTTTTTTGCTTACATTTCCCCCTCTCCCCACCTCCTGATCCTTTCCAGTAGTTTTACGATCTTTTCTCTTTTCTTTTTCCTAGATGTTTTAGAATTTTGTAGTGGTGCATACTTGGAATACCTTAGTCTAGGCTCTGTTCAGTGTTTGGACATTAAATAGGCATTTTCAGTCAGGGAGATTTTCTTGTGTTCTCTGATACCACCTTTTCTCTCTCCTTTTCAACAACCTCTGTTTGCTAAATAATTCATCAGCTGAATTGTCAGTTCTTATTTCTTATTTTCATCTTTTTGGATTTGCTGTACAATTTCTGCAGAATTGTTTATGTTTAAAATGTTAATCTCCAAGAGCTTTGTTTTGATCTCTCAGTTCGTTGTTTGATTCCTAGCTCTCTGACAATATGGATTATTGTGGTTTTGAAATCTTCTTCGCCTACTTACATCTGTTTCTGTCAAGTTCCTTTCCCTTTCCCCCCATTTGTTCATATCCGAGGCTTTCCTCACCTTGTGATGCAAACGTCGGAAGCCGTAAAGGTCAGGCACTGAAATACTCCCTGCGAGCTCAGTGAAAGTCCCAGTTGCTGACTCATTGCACACAAGCTTCCTCCACGCCACCTGGGTCTTGGATGGAGTTTGGGAAACGGCAGGTTCTAGGGAGAGGTTTTCTCTAGGCCATTGCATTGCTCCCGAGAGAAGACCTCTGAGCTCCTGCTTGGAAGGAACTAAGCCTCCTAGATGAAGAGCACCTTGTGCAGGAGAGAAAGGAACCAACTCAGGGGCTGTAGTTGAAAGTCAGTGAGCCAAGCATCAAAAGGTTAATAAGTATCACTTGTGGAAATTTTTGTTTGAGGTTTGTTGCTATAAAGCAAAATGGCTTCAGCCCATGGTAAGAAACCCGGCATGGAGAGGAGTAATAGGCTAATATTTATGGAGTGATTACTTTGCTTGTGGACTTCTGTATGTTACTTAATCGTCTACAGGTTTAATGAGGAAAGCCTTATTATCTCCGTGTTATAGATGAGAACAGTATGGCTTAGAGAAGTTACGTTAATTTTTCCTCAGATTGCATAGCAATCTGAGTATGATAGAACATTGATTCAGACCCAGGTTTGTTTGACTTCGCAACTCATACTTGTAAGAATTATATCACATATTATATTTTAAAAAACAACCTGGTGACTTTGCAGTCTACTCAACCTTGATAGTGACTTGAATTTTGCATAATTAAAGGGCTTTTTTTCATTGCTGATAAAGAAAAAAATGTGTCCTATATTTTTTCTTACAACTCTCTGTACTATTAGATACTTGGATTTAAGACATTGGGCCAGAGTAATGGTACAGCAGGTGGGGCACTTGCCATGCATGTGGCCGACCAGATTTGATCCCCTGCACTCTGCCTATGATTTCCTGACCCACTAGGAGCGATCCCTAATAGCCAGGAGCAAGCCCTGAGAACCATGGGTATGGCCCCAAAACAAAGCAAAAAAGTCCTTACTGTGACAAATGAAAAAGGTGGTATTTGAAGCAAGTAAATTGGATCTAAACAGCTTCTACTTTTAAAGAGTTGGTCAGAGTATGGCTAAACATATGTGTTAACAGAAAAAAAAAAATTGGTGCTGGAGAGATAGTATAGCAGGTAGGATGCTTGCCTTGTGTAAAACAACCTGGGTTCAATTGCTGGTATTTCATACGGTTTCTTGAGCCCCACCAAGTGTGGTCCCAAAACAACATCCTCCAAAATATATAATTAAAATATATTTATTAAGATAACAATACAAATATTATTTAATAGAGCTTAGTTAAATGTATGTTCAAAGGGCTTAATTTGAGTACTAAAATGCTTTCATCTATTAAAAAGTTCCATTTGACTAAAAATTAGGTTTAAGACTCAGAAAATCTTTTTTGTGTTCTTTACAAAAAATGTTTCTGAAATCTAAATGTGGACACTTTAGAGACAGTACACTATATTGGCGGTCACTGAGTTGTGTGACCTTGAATAAGGTAACCTTGAGTTTTGTTTTCTTCTTTGCAAGTGGGGAGTGCCAGTTTTTATGTTAGCTAACAATTTTAATTAGAACAAAATCTGTGCTTATAAGAGAGGAAGTCAGTGGATTGAAAACCCTTCCACAGTAGCTGTTGTTGCTTGAGAACTGAGTTTTGTCTAGGATCTCTCCTGAAGAGTGGAGGTTACCATACATACAGCCAGAAGGCTGGGATTCTGGCATTTTGATTCATTATCTTATTTGTTCAGCTTCGATATGTTGAAAGTTATATTTTAAACCTCACTTTAATAACATTATCAGGTTATTAAATAATAGTAACAATAATAACTGATAATAATGACGTGAGATATAACAATTTTCATTTTCTTTTTCTGAATTATTTTTGGATAATTCTGTTTACCATTTTGTTGTAACAAACAATATAAAATAAAATATTTTGTGCCTGCTAACAGGGAAGTTTGGTGGGCAGGTGGGAACCCGGTGCCAGCGGTGTTGGGAAGGGCACCCGGGGGATGGTGGGCTTGGTGCTGAGACAGTCACTGGCTTTGTAAACCACGCATTTCAGTCAAGCTAGAAAAATAAAGAAATAAGAGCAGTTAAATGACAATTGAAAAAATCTGGTAAACCTTGAAAAATCCAAACTACTAGGCTGGAGAGATGGTACAGCAGTAGGACACTTGCCTTCTCCCGGATTGAGCCCTAGTGCCCTGAGCGTGAGCCAGGAGTGTGCCCTGAGCACACCTGGGTGTGGTCTAAAAGAAAAATAGGAAAATTCAGAGGACTTGTTAGTAGATTGGAAAGTGTTTAAGATTGGTTTTCCGATTTGAAAGGCAGCACGTGTGTGAGTACAAATCATCTTAAATCAGAGTAGAGACTTTACCCGAGTATAGGTTTCTTGTTTTTGGCTGTGCTGGGACGAGAACATGCATGCCATGGCATGTGCATGCCACTGGCCCACGTCCCTAGCCTCGCCTGGCCTCACCTGGGTATTGGTATAGAGAGAGGTAAACTTTCTATCTTCTGTCAGACTTGTCTGGTGAATGAATCTGAACCTTTGCTTCAGATTCATTTCAATTAAGGTGTAATTGAAGTGAAAGTGCTTTCTTTTAAGGCCGCGCCCCACACTGTTTGCACCGGGTGAGCAGTTACAGCAGTATGCAAATCTGGGACATCTGAGTCTAAAAATAATCTTGAAACACAAGCTTGTGTTTCTGTGTGTTCGCTAATGTTGCCTCAGATAACATGTACATTCAGGAAGGAAACAAGCAGTAAGGTGTAATTTTATGTTCTTTCCTTGCAGTGGGTAATTCCAGAATTGATTGGTCATTCACTTGTTACTGTATTAATGCTCATCTCATTGCACTGGTTCATCTTCCTCCTCAATTTGCCTGTGGCCACTTGGAATGTATATCGGTGAGTATAGTCCGATTGGTATTTTGTTGCAGGGTAGTTAATTTATTAAAGCTTCTTTTTATTAATATATTTAAAAAAAATAATCTATGTTGTTGTTTTCGGGCCACATCCAGCAATGCTCAGGGATTACTCCTGGGTCTGTGCTCAGTGTTCACTCCTGGCAGGGCTTAGGGGGACCAACTGGGATGTCAGGGATCGAACCCAGGTCAGCCGTGTGCAAGTACCAGGAAACACACACTATACTTCATGGCTGTGTGATCCCACATAGACTTTTATTTTTTAATTTTATTTTTTCCCACACAGACTGTTAGCAGAGCTCAGAATCCTTGTGATCCCACTGAGTGGGACCCTCTGAGACAGTGTGTATTCCTGGGCACACCGTCCACCACCGCCCTCGAGATGAATCTGTGAGAAGAGCAGGCTTCTTAGGACAGTCCAGACTACGATGGAAGGGCTCTGTGCAGTTTTATTTGCAGGGCAATAAAGTCCATAGGGTGTTTCCTATAATCATAAAGACAAAGATCGTGTGGCTTTATTGCTCTCATAGAACAGTATGCTTAATTGTCATATCAGATTGATGGTCTGCTGGTTACAAATTTACTTTCTATTCAAAAAGTTACAAAATGCAATGGTAGAACATTTCCTCCTTTCACTGTATATCTTGGGGATTCAGGTGTCTGAAGTGGACTTTACCCACAGGACAAAGAGGAGAACACTGAATACAAAAATATGCTTGTTAACTTAGAAAGTGGACCAAGGCGGTGTGCTACAGATGCCAGGGGAGTAACTTGGGTTACTTGGGGCCAGTGACATAGTCAAGGGGTAAGACACTTTCCTTACCTAGGTCCGATCCCTGGCACTGCGTATTGTCCCCTAAACACTACCAAGGGTTACTCCTGAGCACAAGGAATAGAATAAACCCTAAGTACTGCCAGGTGTGGCCACTTCCCCCTAAAAACTAAACCAAACAACAACGACCGAAACAGACCCAAGATTACTACAGACTGGGACAATTCCAGGGGGTCGTAGTATCCAGCCTTATGGAATGGATAAGCTTTGGCAGAGATGAGTGGGGACAGAATTATTTAGGGTGCAGTTGGTCTTTTAGGCTAGATGCCATTTTGTGTTCCTGTGGATTAGCAGGACTCATTGGATCTAGAAGGTTAGACACAGAACCTTTCTTTTTATGAAATGAAAGCCATTTTCTTTAACAGTGAACTTCCTCATAGAGATGTTGTGTTGGGGGCAGATTTTGGGAATTTCTTGGGTTATTCCTTGGGGATTTCTTCCAACTCTGAGCTTGGGAGTTGTTCCTGGTAATACTCAGGCAGGGCTGGAGATTGATCCAGGCTTGGCCACAATAAAGAAGTTTCAAAGACTTGATAGAATTATTTTGGTTTCAGAACCCCTCTACTTGGTGTTTTTTTCTTGATGGGGGGGTGGTCACACCCAGCGATGCTCACGGGTTATTCCTGGCTCTGCACTCAGGAATTATTTCTGGCAGTGCTTGGGGGACCATCTGGGATGGCAGGAATTGAACCTGGGTTGGTCATGTGCAAGGCAAATGCCCTGTAGGTATGGTAGGTTTAGTAATTTTCTGTAGATCAGGAGTGTAGGGGTATGTAAAATGCAAAAAGTATCCTTTTTCTAGAGGTTGGAGGGGTTCAGTGGGCTTGAGTACATGCTTTGCTTGTGACTAAAAGATTTTCTGTCCCCAGTACCACATATGGTCCCCACGCACTACCGAGAATGTCCTCTGAACACTGAGCCAGGAGTAGCCTTGACTACCACTGGATATTATTGTATTTGTTTCAGAGGGTAGAAAACTTACACTAAAAGTAGTGTTTGGGGCCAGAGCAATAGTATAGTGGGTGGTCGGTCTGGTTTCAATCCACTAGGAGTAATTACTGCTTAGTGCAGAGCCCAAAGTAACCCCTGAACATTGCTGGGTGTGGCCCAACCTTCCCAAAATTATTGGTGTTACATATCTTCTAATGTATTCTTTTATATACATTCTCCGTCCCTCTCAGAGAGCCTGGCAAGCTACCGAGAGTATACTGCCCGCATGGCAGAGCCTGGCAAGCTCCCCGTGGCATATTCGATATGCCAAATACAGTAAAATAATGGGTCTCATTCCCCTGACCCTGAAAGAGCCTCCAATATGACACCGTTTGGAAGGATGAGTAAGGAGAGGCTGCTAAAATCTCAGGGCTAGGGCTAATGGAGACGTTACTGGCGCCTGCTCGAGCAAATAGATGAACAGTGGGATGGATGACAGTGATACAGTGATATATATTCCAAAGGAAAAGTGGTGGCCCATGACGTCTTCATAATCCTCTGCCCATATTTGATCTGAATTTAAAACTACAATAATTGGTTCACTTGAAAACATTGATTATTGTATATTTTTGCATGTGCTGATGATTTGACTTTACTCCTAATGTATATGCATCCTCTGTCTTACCAGGTTCATTATGGTACCAAGTGGTAACATGGGAGTATTTGATCCAACAGAAATACACAATCGAGGGCAGTTGAAGTCACACATGAAAGAAGCCATGATCAAGCTTGGTTTCCACTTGCTCTGTTTCTTCATGTATCTTTATAGGTGAGTGTATGATCTCCTGGAATTTCCAGGATCTTATTTCAGCTTTTGGCAGGTGAGGTATTACTGCCCTGTGCAGGATTCTGTATTGACATTGCAGAACATTTAGGGATTATATGAATTTCTTAATACTATGTAGATTTTTTTTGTATGTCATTGTGTCTAACCTATAATAGAATATTTCTGTGGTATTAGTTAATTATTCCATAGCTGTTGGAGATATTAGCATGCTTACCATTGTCTTTGCTATTATTACTATTATTATTATTTGCTTGTTTGGGCTGTACCTGGTGTTCAGGGCTTGTTCCTGGCTCTGCACTCAGGGATCACTCCTGTGGGGTTCTGGGGTCCATATGGGGTGCTGGGGATTGAACCCAGGTTGGGTTTGCACACACAAGGCAAATGCCCTGCTTGCTGTCCTGGTGCTCCAGCCCAATTAGTTCCTATCATTAATTTTTTTGTGTGCACTGAGTATACTTACTATTCTGAGTATAGTTAGTACAGTTAAACTTGGACAGCTGATGAGTAATTAACAGGTATCTCTGTATAGTTTAGCCATTTGATCTCAGCAGAAAAGACTGATTTCAATGAAAGGAAATGATAGTTTTGTTACTTTTTGTTTGTTTGTGAGCATACCAGGTGCTACTCTGGCACGGGGGAGGTTGGGGATTGCTCCCAGGCATAGATCCTGAACGTGTTTGGGGAGGCCAGGCAGTTTTAGGGGGTTGAATCTAGGTCTGCCATAAGTAAACCATATCTCCAGCCCCTCTTGGACCTTGTTACTGTGTGATAATCATGAGACTATGGAAATGTAAACTGTGATGGTTTTAGCAGTTTATATTGAGAGACTGCTGTGTGTCACATATTGTGTCAGCAAGTGCAAGTGGGGTACAAGAGCAGCACAGAATCTCTCTGTGAGGACTGGGACTGGCGCTATCTGGGACATGATTCCGGGGTTCTTTCCTTGACTCGGAAGAGCTCAGTTGGCTGGTAGAGCCCAGTACGTAAGTGAAAGCACTCAGGAGGATGACCAGCTGTAGTCGCGTGTCCTTGGCTGGGAGGCCACTCTCCCCAAGAGCGGCTCAGAGCCGGAGCAGGACTTTACTGGGTGAATGCAGTGGGATGAAGAGGAGGGTTCAGGCATGGCAATAGTGTATGCAAAGGTCTGGCCTAGAGAAAGTGCTTTTATGTACATAGCTTACTTTTTTTGTACCGTACCCTAAAACTAGATTTTGGTGGTGGGGGTGGGGTGGGTTTGGAGAGCTCCCCCACAATGCTCAGGAGGCTCGGTGGCGCCTCTCAGTGTTGCTGAGGATTGCTGGGACCACCCCAGCAATGCTTGGGGGCCTCCGGTGATGCTCAGACATTGCATGGGCAACTGTGTGGTGCTGGGAATGGATCTGGGGTCAGCCACCATAGGGCACGCACTGTACCCCTGTAAGGTCTCTCCAGCCCACCACTAGTTTTTGTTTTTGGACCATACCCTGAAGCGCTCAGGGATTGCCCCAGCTTGGTGTTTGGGGGTTTGCACCTGGCTGTGCTTTGGGGACCTTGCAATGCTGGGAATCGAAGTGAGCCTCCTGCATGCAAAGCATGTGATCAGTGCATTGAGCTCTCTCTCTGGTCCCCCTACCCAATAACTAGTCTGTTATACTCTCCTACTCCTATTCCAGTTACTTCCCCTCCACTTTTATTTAGGTACTGTGATTTACAATTCTGTAAGATGCCGGAGTGATAGTACAGTGGGTAGGGTGTTTGACTTGCATGTGACTTACCTGGGTTCTACCTCAGACACTTTATACGGTCTCCTGAGCCCACCAGGAGTAATTCTTTTTTTTTTTTTCCATTTTTTTTATTAGTTTATTTTTAATTAGAGAGTCATCGTAAGGGTACAGTTACAGATCCATACATGTTTGTGCTCATGCTTCCCCCATACAAAGTTCGATAACCCATCCCTTCACCAGTGCCCATTCTCCACCACCCGTAAACCCAACATCCCTCCCCCCCTCCCCAGTCCCGTCTCCCCCCACCCCACCCTGCCACTATGGCAGGGAATTCCCTTTTGTTCTCTCTCTCTGATTAGGTGTTGTGGTTTGCAATAGAGGTGTTGAGTGGCCATTGTGTTCAGTCTCTAGTCTGTATTCCGCCCGCCTCACCCTTCCCCCACATGACCTCCAACCACATTTTACTTGGTGGTCCCTTCCCTGAGTTACCCAGAATGAGAGACCAGCCTCCAAGCCATGGAAACTATCTCCTGGTACTTATTTCTACTATTCTTGGGCGTTAGTCTTATAGTCTATTATTCTATATTCCACAGATGAATGCAATCTTTCTATGTCTGTCTCTCTCTTTCTGACTCATTTCACTTAGCATGATACTTTCCATGTTGATCCACTTATATGCAAACGTCATGACCTCATTTTTTCTAACAGCTGCATAGTATTCCATTGTATAGATGTACCAGAGTTTCTTCAACCAGTCATCTGTTCTAGGGCACTCGGGTTTTTTCCAGATTCTGGCTATTGTAAACAGTGCTGCGGTGAACATATAAGTGCATATGTCACTTCGACTATACTTTTTGGCTTTTCTGGGATATATTCCCAGCAGTGGTATTGCTGGGTCAAATGGGAGCTCAACCTCTAGTTTTTTGAGAATCGTCCATACTGTTTTCCAAAAGGGCTGAACTAGCCGGCATTCCCACCAGCAGTGTAGAAGGGTCCCTTTCTCCCCACATCCTCACCAGGAGTAATTCTTGAGTGCAGAGCCAGGAATAACTCCTGAGCGGGTATGACCCCCACCAAACCCCCCAAAATACTGTAAATGATAGTTTTCATGCATCCATGGTTCCAGTACCTTCTGCCACAGTGTAAATACTGGTAGAAGGACCTCAGATCTCAAGGGCCTCACTCATCTTTTGCCCACCCCAACTTCTACCCCTAGATTAGCTCAGTTCAGGAGACTTCTCTTACTGGTGATGATGGTGGAGGGGTTGGGCTACATGTTCACATCTTATTCCTGGCTCTGTGCTCAGGGATCACTCCTGGCAGGCTTGGGGGACCATATGGGGTGCTAGGGCTCGAACCCGGGTAATTCATGTGCAAGGGAAGCGCTCTACCTTCCATACTATAGCTTTGGCCCCAGTTTTGTAGACTTTTTCTCCATTTCTATTGCTTTTCGTCATTTGTTGCTCTCTCTGTTTCTTTAATAGTTTTTTTTTTTAAGTGAAAAAAAATGAGGGCATAAGAGGTTGGTAAGTGTAAATGATTGCTTGCATAAATGGGTTGTTGCTGGACCATGTTTCCCGTTGCACCTTAGGAATACTAGTCTGGACAGACCGGAAGCTGGCGGGATAGTCCTCTGGAAACCTGAGTAACATTATTTTCTTCTCTCCGCAGTATGATTTTAGCTTTGATAAATGACTGAAGCTGGAGGAGCCGTGGTAGATGCCAGCCTACACTACACTGCACAGTTGAGGAGCCAGAGACTACTTAACTCACCCTTAAACCGTGACCATAGCAGTATATTTTTTCCTATTTGAACAACAACAACAACAAAAAAACCCCAAAAAAACCCAAACCCCACAAACCTATTTTTGCTGTATTTTTACCATATAAAGTATTTAAAAAACATGAATTGAGTTTTTGTAGATTTCTGGTTCTCAGCCTCTGCCTGCAGCCCATCATGCAAAGGCATTTTTCCATCCTCTGTTGTTTGAAGAGATGTGTGTGAGGACAGCCCTGCCCGTGGCGTCTCAGGCCAGGGAAGGCGGGGCAGGCTGGAGAGGGAGGCTGGGCGGGCTGAGCAGAGCTGAGACGCCAGAGGGAGAGCAGCACTGCTGGTCTGGGCAGAGGGACTGGAGCAAATTACCCTTTTTCTTACATTGTGGCAGCCTCAGGTGTCTCTTGTAGTTTAAAGATCTATGGTACTATCAACTGAAAGTCTTCCTAAGAATACTAACAGAAAATTGCACTGCCCCCCCCCAATATACATCATTTCTTTGCACAATTTGTGAAACCTTAAGTCATTTGCCCATGTACAATGTAATTTTAATTGCTAGAAGAAAAGCCAAAAAAGCAAAATTTTAAAGAACTCTTGGGGAAAAAGTTCACTCCCTCCACAGTCACTCTCAGCCCTGTCCACTCCCACAGGCTCTTGTGGGCCTTGGTTTTATATTCTAAGTGAGCCCATTGCACTCTCTCTCGGATGCATGCTTAAAAGGGGTAACCAGAGGTAGAGAAGCTGCTCCTCAGAATAGAAACAGGGCTGGGTCGGGGATGTGGCTCAGTGCAGAGGAGTTGCCCTGTGTGTGAGGCCCCGACTTTGACCCCCAGCACTACCATCGAAACAGTGCCACTCTGGCCGGTCATTTGGTGTCAGTGGATTGGGCCCGAGCACTCTGCTTTGTGCCAGGTAAGGCACACTGCGGGGCTGCCTCACTGAGAGGTCCCGCACAAAAGCCACTTCTTAAACATAGCAATACTTCAGGAGACGCAAGTCCTCGGAGCTGTCTCTGTAAACTCTTGCAGTTGAGAACCGCTAATGTCTTCCTCTTTGCTGGGTAGAGTGAACCTGGCCGTTGAGTTTACTCCCAGTGCACATTCGTGCTTTTCCTAATGTTGCTGTCTTAAGCATGGGCATTTCTGCCCAATATAACTGTGTTTGAGAGTAGAGGCCAAAAGGAATTATTCCCTTTCTTGAGTCAGAATTGGGTGGCTAACCTGTTTTATAATCACCAGAGAATCAAATGTTGCATTTCCTTGTCACGGAAAGAGAAACTCATGTAGTTGATGGCGCGTCTAATTTTCAGTTTAAATATTGTAAGGTATCTGGTGCTGAAGCTGAACAAATCTGAAAGGGGCTTTTTCTTTTTTTTTTTTTTTTAACCTCTTTTTGGGTCACACCCGGCGATGCACAGGAGTTACTCCTGGCTCATGCACTCAGGAATTACCTGGCTGTGCTCGGGGGACCTGAGATGCTGGGAATTGAACCTGGGTTGACCGTGTGCAAGGCACACGCCCTACCCGCTGTGCTATCGCTCCAGCCTGAAAGGGGCTTTTTCATTAAAAGCAGACAGGAGTCATTTCTGTCTTAAATGTTAACTATGGTAGAAATCAAAACCTTTCTTACAGTGCTCTTCTGTATCAAAGCCCTGAAGGTGTTAACTTTTCATGTTTTTGATTTAATGTAAAAATTTCCATTTTAAAGTTACCGTGGTGTTGTGGAACTGGGAGTCTACACTGCCCCCCGAGTCACATCCTCAGCTCCTCGGGTTTGTTGTGTTATTGTGTGGGAAATAACACCTGGAGGTGCTGAGGACCGAGCCCACATCAGAGCGTGCTCACCAGCCCTTGGAGCCATCTCGTTGGCCCCTTTATTTTTCAGTTTTTGGGGGCCAGGGTTGAACACCTCAAACAAGCAGAGCATGTGCTTTATCCCTAAGCTACATCTTTGACCCCAGGTTTTATTTTTATTTTTTTTAGGGACTCCTAAAATGATGAAAAGCACTGATCTAAAAGCTGCGGTTAAGGTGCTAATGATTTGTTTTCTGTGCTTTTCATTGATTGGAAAGAACCTTAGAGATTGTTTGGTCTATCTTCTTTACCTTTTTTTTTTTTTTTTGGACCTGGGTGGGTTTGGGCCAAATGTGATAGTGCTCAGGGCTTACTCCTGGCTCTGCCCAGGGTCACTCCTGGCATGCCTCGGGGTACCATATGTTGTGTCAGGGATCCAACCTGGGTCAGCACATTCAAGGCTAGCAGTGCCTTACCCACTATACTCTCTCTGGCCCCCAAATTCTTTCACCTTGAAGATAGAAAACAGATTCCTATAACCTAGAAATTGCTTCTGGAATCCTGATGGTCAGTCCAGAGTTAGCTCTCCTGTACCATTGCTTTTCCCTCATGTGCCCTGATGGCACTATCTAGTGCCCTACCAGTGTAGGCTGTTACAGGTGCTCCTGCATGCACAGTATTTTTATCTATGTGTTTGGTCATGTTCCCCTGTCCTTTTCCCCATCTTTTCTGTGGTAACAGGTGTCCTTGCCAGTGATTGGCATCTCAGGTCAGAATGCTGAGGATGCCACAGCTAAGAGAACTCACTAGGTCTGCCAGGCCCCTTCCGGCATCTTTTCATGCCACACTGATGCCAATCCAAGAGTCCAGATCAGCTTCCTCTTGGCTTGGCCTGATTTTGAAGTTGAGAACCAAGATTATTTCCCATGGAACTTTGTCTTCTGTGACACTTAACAATTTCTACCTGGGATGGACAGTTAACTTGTATGCACTTCATCTCTCCAACTAGATTGTACGCTCCCGGAGGGCAGAAGACATTTCACTTGCATCTGTATGTCTTCCTACTCCTTCTGGCACCTAACTCAGCACCCTGAATACAAAAACAATAAATAATCTGAATGAACAAGTAACTCTGATTGTGTTGTTCTGCTCTGGCCACAAGAAATCGGATTGATGTCCTTTGTGTCAGAGAAGCAGCAATGGAGCAACGTTTTCAAAGCACACCTATTGTTTGCAAGACATGGTGAAATGTTTTAAGACAGGCCAAGCTAGGAAACTGCTGTTTTTGGCACACTTGAGACTTGTGAAAGCAGATTTTCTCACGCCTTTTGTCAGAAAAAATGTGAAAGGTACTATTTATTAAGTGTAATTGTCCACAAGTGTCAACAAACTAGTTCTGATATATAGAGATAGGCCCAAGATAGAGAAGTTGAGTTTAAAAATTCCGCATTTAGAAAATTCTCTAGATTTCTGCCACCTGAGTTTACTTTTAATCAAATGTACTATTTTGCTATGTAGTATAACAGAAATATTCGTGGTATACTGCAACTTCAATAAACAAGGCTATCGAATGAATGAATGGGATATTCTGAGGGGTTGTCAGTGAGGCCTTTTGCTTTTAAGCCATATTCTCTGTGAAAATGCTAAAAGAGTAGTCAATATTTTTTTAGTTTTATTATGTATAATCTAATGACAGGCTCATTCAAAGCCTACAGGTTATCATTGTGAACTAGGGCCATCACAGTAACAGGAATATAGATATTAAAAGGATTATTCACTGAGACAACTTGGGACTGAGATCAAGTTGCTCTTTAGAATAAATTCCTTTATAAGAACTGTGTGTGTTTTCAGTTGCTTCTCTCTGAAACTGGGTGGGGTGGAGGGAGGTGGCAGATGAGTGGAATCAGCTAGCTGAGTGCAAGGAAGTTCAAATGTGGCTTCCTCTGCTGTGAATTTGGTTTGCTACATCCGTTATGAGGCAATCTTGGTTTCGCCTGTACAGTTCCCATTAAACACGATGATCTAGTCAAAATAGGAGTCAGTTTAACAAATATCTCAATTCCTGTTCTTTGGTGGAGCATCTTGTGTGTGATATTGACAGGGCCTGGTAAGATTCTTAAACACCATTATTACACGCTTACTCTAATTTGCACAGGTCAGTTCACTCAAATTGATAATCTCAGAATAAAAGGCATCATGGAATCAAGTTAGTCGAGGAACAAATTCTCTTCTGGAGCCTCTGCTTTAAAAAAAAAATTATGGGGCTTGAGCTCAGTGGGTACGGTGCTTGCCTTGCAAACCTGGGACCAACCCAGGTTTGATCCATCCCCGGCACCACCTGTGGTGCCCCTGAGCACTGCAAGGACTAATTCCTGAGTGCTAACTGCAAGGACTAATTCCTTGAGCATCCCCAGGTGTGACCCTAAAACAAAAACTGTTGTGTGGGGTTGGGGACAGGGAAATGTGGGCAGACCACTCCAGCCCTTGCTGGGCAGGACAGGTGGGAGTGGGGAGGGAGGCCCGTGCTCTGGTGTCAGAGCAGGGACTCAGCGCCTCACAGCGGCAAGGCATGTGCTGTAACCTTTTGAGCCACACTCCTGCCCCAGGGCCTGATCTTATCGTTTGATTTCAGCAAAAGCCTATTTCACAGATTGGATGGTGAAGTGAGTGAGGGTTGAAGCTGATGGCTCAACAGTTTGGCTCTGCAGTACCCTCAGATGGGAGAGCAGCCTGCAGGGCAAGGCAGGCCCTCTGGGCCACTGTGTGATACTCACCTTCGAAGCTGCAAGAAAGAATCCACGTTTCTTGCTAATTTCCTAGGTTATCAGCTTCAGTAGTCAAACACATGGCCTTTTTTTGGGGTAGAGGGCAACCTTAAATGGTTTTCCCTAACATACTACCTTATCTATTTTGAAGCAAATATCAGGATCTATAAATTTGTGTACCGGCTCCGGCTCGCGCTCTGCTGGGATTCGAACCGGGTGGCCATGCGTTTGCATGGCCGCTTTGCTGCTGAACGACCAACATCCACAGCCAGCTAGATTACTTCTGAACCCAGCAAGTGCTCGCAGCCATGTCCCCAGACTGTGAACTAAGCTTTTGCCCCACGTCGGCTAAGGGAGGAAATATCCTTCCTCCTTGGTTTTTCTTCCTTCTGGGGGGAAGCAGCATGGTGTATGCCATCTTATGGACGTTTAAACAGGTATGAACTTGGTGGCGTGGGGAAAAAAAAATGTGTTTTGAACTTGAAACAGCGGGACGCTCGGGAAGTCTCGGGCGGGGGCTTGTACCGGCTCTGACTCGCGCTCCGCTGGGATTCGAACCGGGTGGCCATGCGTTTGCACGGCCACTTTGCTGCTGAACGACCAACATCCAGAGCCAGCTAGATTACTTCTGGAACCAGCAAGTGCTCGCAGAAATGTCCCCGGATTGTGAACTAAGCTTTTGCTTTATGCTGCCCCAGGAAGGGAAATGATGAAATTTTCCACTTAAATCTCCATGTACTTAATTACTAAAACACAGAAATCCTAAACCGTGCGGCCGCAGTAGCGGCCGCGCAACCTTTTACCTCTTCATTCTCATTAGTGGAGAACTAATTATCAAATGTTTCCATGTCAATAGGGCCGTATTTTGGGGGGATAAACTACAAGAATAGTGAGTTCTGTGTTGAAACCCCAACAACAATAGTGAGTTTTGGGTTGAAATATGGAATGCAATCAAGGTAAAGAGAAAATGAAGTGCATTTTATCACTTATGCAGGTGGGGGTGGGGGTGTGGGAGGTGTACTGGTTTTTTCTTTTTTTTGGTGGTGGTGGAATATGGGCACTGGTGAAGGGATGGGTGTTTGAGCACTGTATAACAGACATAAGCCTGAGAACTTTGTAACTTTCCACATGGTGATTCAATAAAATAAATTAAAAAAATAAAAAAATTGTGTAATTATTATTTTTTTTTTTGCTTTTTGGGTCACACCCTGAGATGCTCAGGGGTTACTCCTGGCTCTGAACTCAGGAATTATTCCTGGCGGTGCTCGGGGAATCATATGGAATGCTCGGAATAGAATCCTGATTGGTGGTGTGCAAGGCAAACACCCTACCTGCTGTGCTATTGCTCCAGCCCCAAACTTGTGATATTTTTTGAATCGATCACTGGTGGGCTCCCCGCCAGTCCCCCCCACCCCCCACGGGGGGGTGAGTGGGGTGAGCATGCACAGTGGTGCTCAGGGATCATATGCAGTGCCAGAGGTGTAACGGGTGGGCCTGGTGCAAGGCAAGTGCCTTACTTCTGTACTCTCTCTAAAAAAGTGCAGTTTTTTCCTATTTTTTTTTTTTCCTTTTTGGGTCATACCCGGCGATGCACAGGGGACCATATGGGATGCTGGGAATCAAATCCGGGTCGGCCGCGTGCAAGGCAAATGCCCTATCTGATGTGCTATTGCTCCAGCCCCTCCTAAATGCTTCTTAACTGTTGTGTAATCATCTACCCCAGTGGGGCAACTGATTTTCCTTTTCTTTTTTTATGAACACAAATTAGCAGGCTAGAGAGATGGATAGCCCTGGTTCCATTCTCACCACTGCATAGTTTTCTGAGTAATGCTGGGTGTTCCCCTACCAGAAACTAAAACCAAACAAACCCCCAAATGTGCTCCCAATTTGCACTTGAGCGCTCGAGCACGCGCACACACACACACACACACACACGTGTGTGTATATATCTATGTTTATCTCTAATGGATTTTCTCAGGAGAAAGAACCATATATTCATTACGAAGACATTTTCGTTTTAAACTGGAAATGTATTTTACTGGTCAATGTATCCAATGCCTAATTTTTTTCATTCAGATGCACTGTTTTTTTTTTGGGGGGGGGGAAGGGAGAGGGGAGCACATCCAGCAGTACTCAGGGAATACTCCTGGCACTATGCTCAGGAATCAGTCCTAGCAGGCTCTGGGGACCATATGGGGTACTGGGGATGGAAGCCGGGTCGGCCACAGGCAAAGCAAACAACCTGGCACCTATACTAGCACTCTGACCCCCAGATTTAATGTTTTTGAGCAAAACAAGGTATGTGATTTCTTTTAAATGTAAGTATCTTTCAATTATTTTAAATAAGCTTATGATCACACACTAGCCACACATAGCATCTATATCATACACACACACACGAAACTTGATTTGACTAACAGACTAAGCCTAAATATAAAATATGAATCTCAAGTTCACCTAGTCAGTTATTTTAAGCATATAGTAATATTTAAGAAATCAGATTAATGGTTATTAGATTTAACACATCAAGAATTAGTTACTCATTCTGTTTATTGGGTTGAAAGGGAATACAAATGATTGGTTAAGTGCTACGCACTGACATGGAAAAAGTGTATTAAAAAAATTCCCAGTAAAGCAAATAAAAGTTAAAGTAGTTTCAAATGAACAAAAATTAAAGATATTTAATATACTACATTTATAAAATAAAAGTTAACAAAGGGTGTTTTGTAAATAATTAGTAGCACAAGTGAAAATAAATATCAGAGACCTGAAGTTTTTTATGCTTTAATGAAATAATAAAGCAAAGAAATTTTAACTACTAAATATACTCTGAGAGGCAGTTAAAAACGACCCCTCCCCCAAATTTAAGAACACAATCCTCTGGAACATTTAACCAGTCCATAGCAAATAGTTATTACATACCAAAAGCTCTAAGTGTTAACTAGTTCCACCACAATGCCATGTAAATCTTGACAATTTAGAAATCTTGAGATCAAATACTTATTACGTTCTCTTCTTGATCTCTACAGCTTGGTTTGTAAGTACATACATGCTTTTGTGGATCTATTCCCCTCCCCTTGCTACACACATACATTTTCAAGGAGCCAATAACACTTTTTTCCATCTGTGCCTAAAAATGTTATGATTCAGTTTTAGCACATTGACCCTGATAATGAAAATGTCTAAGTTAAAGATGGGGACACAATTTCAATCTTATAAAAATATACCAGTATTAACCAAATCTTAAATTGAGAGAGGGCACTTCACATGTGCACAAGACTTAGTAATAATTGACAAGAACCTAGAACAGCTGTTTCCAGGACTTTTGTGAATCAAGTACTCTCTCTCTTCCACACAGACACACAACACCCACACGTGTCCACACACACACACACACACACACACAATTTTTATACTATGTATTCATCAAATCCAGGCTATCTGGATTAAGTAGATAGGGAATGGGTTTTTATAGTTTTGTTTTTGCAACTATAGGGCAGCTACTATAACAATAGCTTAACAACACTGAAAAATTTCAATTAAGTTCACCCTGTTTTTAGAAAGTGTCTAAGTGTAAATGTAAATTCACCTCTTCATTTAAAGTTGACAGTTTATATTAAGTCAGATGTTTCTTTTGAAATGGAGCAGTTTGGAGAGCAACCCAAAGGGAGAGTTGCTTAATCTAAAAGTAAAAATCAAATTAAGATTTACATTTTAGAATTGGGACAAAAAGGATATTAAGAAAAATGTCTTCTTTCCTCCCCATTCATAAGCAGCCATTCTTCTGCTGTGAAAGAAACTGACATGGATATTTCCCTTTCAAGAGATGTACGAGACATTTACCACTGTGAGCAGAGGTGATAGGGTCAGTTCTTGTGTGCAGGAACCAACATCCTAAAAAAGAAAATTTCAAGATGGGGAAGGGTGGGGGAAAAGGGTTTTCTATTAATGTCACGGAATGCCACACATGTGGGAGAACATTCCTAATAATTAAAATCACCTTATCACTACTTGTGATTTAATGGTAAAGAAAATAATGACAAAAATCTTTTTCCCTTTCAACTAGATTATCTTAGTTTGTATTTAAAGTTAGGTAATCTTTTTCCGTTCTCCCACCCACTAACAAGTGCCAATTTTTAGGGGCTTTTGCAAATAATATTTCCTGTTCAAACTACTTACCTGGTTTAACACATTTACCTGGCCAGTAAGAGTAACATTAATGTAGCTTGGCATGAACACTAACAAAATACACAAACCAATACTGAAGTCATTCCTCCTAGTTCTCCACTGCAATTCTTGTATCATCCCCACGCCAATCTTGGTAATCCCCAATCTAAATGTACTATCAATAACCACTTATTTGGAGGAAAAAGATATTAAATTTCATAGTTGCTCTAGCACTTAATCAATGAATAACAAAAAAACATTTTTAAGCACATGGAAATGAACCTACTAACCTGATTTTTGGAGCCCAAAATCTCCTTTCTATTTTGATCTATGTGCAAAAAGTATTGGTACTTTTCAATTTGTACATTAGTATGTTGTGGCTGGCTTGATTGTATTCTCGTGTGTCTATATGGAGATTACAGCACTATCAAAAATTTTCAGTTAATAGCTGTGGATTAGACCATTCTGCTATCAGGTTCTTTGTACCATCAAGTCCTAGGCTCCTTCATTTATTTCACTGTTCTAGCAGTTACTGCATGGCAAGTGAATAAAATAAGTTGACAGCAAATTGGCACAGGAATGTACCAGTATCTAGAGAAAGTTGCCAGTTAAGACAGACCTGGAAAACGAACTCACCTAGCTGCTATAGAAACCTTTGCATAGTTGTTACTCCGTTTTAATGGAGTTATGTTCTTGTAAGGAGTGCCTCACTTTAACTCCACTTTTTAAAAAGTGTTTTGAACTATCCTTCAGAAACACTCTGAAAACTCAGATCTTGGGGTGGCTGGATGAATAGCAGAATCTGAGTGCCAAACTGCCCCTGAATGGGCACAAATCTCAGTGGATGTTACAAATGCACCAGAGCACACTGTAACCACACTTGTAAACAGCTGTGGAGTTACTTTGCCCACATTTTGTTGATGTTACTGTAGAGACAGGGGTGTATTAATGGCTTCAGGGTATACATGAATCACTTAAAATATGAATGGTTTAAACTGTACTGAGGTAAAGAGAAGTTACCACTTAATTATATACAGTTATCAATGAAGATTTTTATTCAAGCTTAAAGTAAAAAGTAATTTTAGTTAAGAAAAATGAAGTACCAGATAAACTGTAACATAGTTATTTTAACTTAGAAGTATCAAAACAGGAATTCTTGATTCTCTAAGTGGTGGTCTCTGCAAATGGAGCTTAAATCTTTTACATACCAATCTGATAAATAATCTGTTGACCACGATCTGTCATTTTACTTAGTGAGTTCCTGGGAGAATCTGTGCTATTTTAAGGCCAATTGTGTTTTTCTTTCTTCTCCCTCCCTCTCTAACTATTGTCTCTCCTTTCTCCCTGCTACCATCCATTGTTCCCTCTACCCCCAGCGGAAGAATTCTTGATCCAAGCAAACCTTTCTCTTGTGTATCCTGCAGAAGTCTACTCATGGTAATATAGAACAGATTTGGCTGGGCTTAAAGAGGAACTTACATAGTTCTTTCTTCACCAGAACCTTATTTTGGGACTATCCCCAGCTCACTCTCCAACGCAACAGCTGTGGTCACCATATACATCCTCTACAGAAAAAAGGGGACTTCAAAGGAGACTAAATATACTGTATTCAGTGGTAGTGGCTTCCTCAAAGCACAATGTGATCATGCTTTTGGCTTCTATTATATTGAACTTCTTCAAATTAAAAGTGCTTTTTTCATGAAGGAAACCTTTCCTTAAAGTAAAAGAGGAGGGGAGAAGGAAAGACTATCCACAGCACCAGTTTAGAATGAGGTTCAGTATGGCAATATCTGAAAAACTAAGAAGAATATTTTTTAAATTTATGTCTCCCTATATGTCAAAATATTAAGGGCAATTAAGAGAAGTGACTATGAGGTTCTAAACCCAGTTTAAGTATGTAACCTGCGAGCTGTTCTAACAAGTTCAATTAGACTATAAACTTCCAAAGTGATTCTATCTGCTGATTCCTACTCTCTTGCTAGATCACACCAAAATGTTCGATTGAGATCTTCAAATAAGCTCTGCTGAAAAATCTAAACAAATTACTGATCTTCATGTTGGCTATTTTGAATCTTAAACTTCTTCCAGGTCAGGTACTGATGTTCCTTCGGGAATCAAAACAAAAGGGGAAAGCCTTCAAAGTATTATTCTAATTTCCTGTGTAATGTCCTTCCAAGCACTGTTTCTGACCATGACTCGTGTGGTATTTCCAGAAGAGCATCAGTTATACTGCGTATCTAAGTGATAGAGGAAATTGTTTTTAAGCTGGTTTAGATTCCAAATGTATACAAATGAAGTCACTTTAATCCTATAAATACTTCTTAATTTATTTTTAAAAAATTGTGCTGTTAACCCTTTTACGGGGCAACAAGCTATGTGAAAAGTACAAAACTTTTTGTCAAATGTAATATTGAGAGTGCTTTTGACATAGTTCACTGGTTTATCATCTGGATCAGTATATACTGCGCAACGGGCAAGGCTAGAATCCATGAACCAAGCTGCAAAGATCTCAAGCTAAATAAGGCGGAAAGATTCGGAGAAACAGAAGAAGGAAATTCTTTCCTATCCAATGTATACTCTTCAGACTAATGCACTCTTTCTATCAAGCCTTCTAAACTGTTAAATAAAGTTTTCCAAACAAGCATTTAAACTTCATTACACAGAAGAGCAACAAGAATGGTATCCCACCAGACAAAAGGCAGGAGGGAAAAAATATATATACTGAGTTCAATGGGTAAGCCTGAATGTAGCACAGTTCTTCACAACCGATGGGGGTATAATTCAACATGGTGTCCAACAACGTTCTACGACGTGCTTCATCTCAACTGGTTACTATGAAGCAAGGTGTAAATGTTTGGCCCCAATCGGGCTTCAGAAATGGTTCTTTTTTTCATGACGAGCATGTCTGTCCAGCTATCAATCATGTTTGTTTGCACCAAATCCCAAGCCATTAAAAATACGACTAATTTTAAGTTAAACAGAAGTCGTCTGCTCCAAATTCGCCATCAACTATCCATGCTACTGCATTCCTCTGAATGAAGACAAGATGAAGTATAGAGCGGGGTGGGAAGAGAGGAGGAAGAGGGGAAAGAGAGAGAGAAAAAAAGGTCACGCGTTAGTAAGCTTTAAAATGAGCATATTACAAGATACAACATTAAAAACAATCACACTAAATTCTTGGCACTTTCAGTCTTTGAAACAATTATCTTAGACTATATCTCGCAGTCTAAACTCATTATTTTGAATACTGGGTAATTCAGGAGAATACGGGAACCCATACGTTTTTGGGGGTGTATACTGGAGAACAAGTCACATGCAAGGCAAGTGATCTGATTTATATTTCCAGATCCTTAGTTTTTTATTGGGGGGGGGAGGTTGGAGATGGGGGTAGGGGATGAAGGAGGAGATTGATTTTTGGCCACACCCAGCTATGTCTAGGTCTTACTCCTGGATACTCAGAGATCACCAGTAGTGTTTGGAGGAAAACTGCAGCGCTGGAGATCAAACTGGAGTTGGCTGTTTATAAGAAAAAGTACTATATCCCTTGACTCTCTGGCTCCTGAAATCTCATTCTTTTAAATTAAAACTTGAAATAGTTATGTCGAATGGCTTAGTTTAAAATTCTCCAGTACAACTTTATTCACTGTCTGACATCCGTGCATGCTCTGGCTTTTGGGCCACACTTGTCGATGCTCAGAGGTTACCCCTGGCTCTGCACTCAGGAATCACTCCTGGTTGTGCTTAGGGAAGCATACGGGATATTGGCGATCAAACTCGGGTCAACCATGTGCAAGGAAAGAACCTTACCCACTGTACTATCTCTCCGGCCCCCACCACTTTACTCTTTTGTGGGAGACAGAAGGGAAGTATGTGTAAACAAATGTAATAGCTGACATTGTTAAGATATTATACAATGCATCCATTTATTACTAACATGGCCAGAGAATTGTAAGACCATCACGACAATGATGTTTAGAGTATTTCAGCATTCATTATCAGCCTTAGACACATCCTATCCTATCTTAGTCTTGAACTGCCACTAGAGTCTACTTTTGGTTTCTGACCATGTAGTCTGATTTTATGTAAGTGGAATTATAATATGTGCTCTTTTGTATTTAGCTTTAGTCATTTGTTTTCAAACTTTACCCATCTTTGCAGCATCTATTAGTACTGACTCTATATCATTCAATACATTTTTCAAAAACAAAATACAGTGTTTAAATCTTGCTGTAACGAAATGTTAGCAAATTCTTTTTAGAAATGAAGTCACATTAAATGAAACATTTTAAATGACTGAGGTATTATAATGCTTGAATCCTTATCTATGCCATATATACAAATTCAGATATACACCTGAATCCTTATGTATGCCATATATATGTAATATGTAAGTTCTACACACATTTTTCAAAATTTCTATTTGATAGAACATTAAAAATAAATTTCTCAAGTCAAGAAAAATAGACCCTGAAAGGAATCTGCATCAACAGCAGTAAATGAAAACCTTTAGGGCTCTATCTATGTTGCCAAAGTACAATGGGTCTGTTGCTGTACTGGACTCAGATTTTACAATCTGAGTTAAATATGGCTCACCCCACTATATGGATTATTCAATTATTTAAGTTCCCATGAAATAAATTCTCAAGGACGTATCTAAAATAAATCCAATTACAAGGTAAATTGGTTAATACGTGCCCAAATCCCTGCTTCACATGTTCATTTGAAGAAATGACTTAGATTGATAAGATAGGAAATGCACATGTAATCATTGGTCTTGGCCTATGAAACATCTACCTTAGAAAAGGCTTAGAAACCCAAGCAGGCCAGGGGGCAAGAGTGATAGTACAGTCGGCAGGACGCTTGCCTTGCAGTCAACCCGGGTTCAATCCCTGGCATCCTATATGATCCCTCAAACACTGTCAGGAATAATTCAAGGAGTAACTCTTGAGCATTGCTGGTGGGCCCCCCCCCCCCAAAAAAAAAGGGACAAATAAAAGAAACTTAAACAGGACAAGAGAATAAAGATTTATGGCTTGAGTTGTTTTCCTAGAGGAATGTTGGAATGTCAAATACAAATAATATACAAACACAAAGAGGCCCTTCAAAGTCCTTAGTGATGTAAGAGTATTTCTTTTTATTTTATTTTTATTTTTGTAAGAGTGTTTCTTAAAACTTTTTGACCCGTGTATTTTTTTGCGGGGGGGGGGGGGGATGTCACACCTAGCAATGCACAGGGATTAACTCCTGGCTCCGCACTCAGGAATAACTCCTGGTGGCACTCAGGGGACCATGCATGTAGGACGCTGGGAATCAAACCCGGGTCGGCAGTGTGCAAGGAAAATGCCCTACCTGCTGTGCTATCGCTCCAGCCTGACCCATGTATTCTTTTTATAAAGTTGTTTATTCTTTTGCTAGGGGAGGCTGCTGGGGACTGAACCCAGGGCTTTATACATATAAGGCATGTGCTCTACCACTGGGCTACAACTTCAGCCCTGACCCATGTACCCTTCATGCTTTTCACTCATGTCTTCAGCTGTAAACCTCATCAGTCAGTAAGATCTGATCCAGTGTTTCATTGTACAAAAAATATTTTTTGGAAGCATACACACATACCATCCAGAAACCTTCCCTCTACTATAAGTTAACTTTCTTAACTTTCTTTTTGTCCCATTTCAGTGGGACAAAAATGTGAGAAAACATTTTTAGATAAATTACTTACAAGCAAGATAAATGTATTTCTTGCTCTATTTGGAAAAAGAACAAGGCGTTTACATGAAATTTCTCCTGCTTTTCTCGTGCTCAGTTAAGGTCAGCCTTCTGCCTCTGGGCGTCATTATCTATCTAGGTCTGAAGACCTGGCAGCACTTGTTACTCATACTATGCTTACATTTTCTCACTAACAGAAATGAAGGTTAAACTTATTTTATAGGCACTGAAGCTCTTATACATAAAACTGAGGTAGTATATGAGCTAGCATGCTGCTAGACATCCAGGTTAGCTCCCTTCTCTTTTTTGTCAGTGAAATGTAAATGGTGCTGACAGGAGCATCTAATCAACTCTACAGTCAGGATCATTATCAAGCTGTTCAGATTTTGTACACTGGATAGTTATGTATACAAATACTTATATAAAATACAATTTTATACTAGTGTATAAAATACAATTTTATACTAATGTATAAAATACTTCATGTATGATGAAGCAAGATTTTCCGTTAAGACTTTATTCTATTCTATATTAAGTTCTATTCTAGATAACTGGCAGTAAACCAGGTGGCATATTGCACAGCTTACTCTTCCCACTGCCTGCAAACAAATCAAAATTCATCACTGTATCTTAGATGACTTAAACTCCTGTGAATTGACACGGTGTACAACCTCTAAAGTATGGAGAAAAATTGTATCTTCACTTTATTCAAATACCGCTTAATAGTGCTGTGTTTTTTAATAAGCAGGGTAACGTTTCATTTGGAGAAATGAAGTGTTATGCAACGGTATTACCTTCAATATTCTGGTGGTCTATAAAAGGTGCTGGTCCCCATATTCTAACAGTGCCATCATCGGAGGCGCTGGCCATCATGGATGGGATCTGTGGGTTCCAGCTCACACAGTTCACTGTACGTGTGTGCCCCGTCAACTCCGCAATAGGCAGCTCACTACGTTTGTGCCAGATGTAAACCTTGTGATCTGAATAAAAGTAATTCACAGAAACAGTAAAAAACAAAAACAACTAATTTTACCATTTAATACACATACATATATGACATTATTAGAACTTATTACTGTATCATTGTCATCCCGTTGCTCATCGATTTGCTCAAGCGGGCACCAGTAACGTCTCCATTTCGAGACTCGTTGTTACTGTTTTCGCATATTGAACATGCCATGGGCTCTGCCATACGGGCAGGATACTTTCGGTAGCTTGTCAGGCTCTCTGAGAGGGGTGGAGGAATCAAACCCTAGGTCGGCCGAGTGCAAGGCAAATCGCTACCCGCTGTGCTATCACTCCAGCCCATTAGAACTTAAGGGGAGGACAAATATAACATAAATAAAACAGTATAAATAAAAAAAGCCATTTTTGCAAAAGTTGTATTATTGCCCATTACAGGTGATTAGCTCTCAAAAGTTCACCTACAATATTCCTTAATACATGATGAATAATCAATGTTCACAGTAATCTATGTTCAGTCAGATCTGTTTGAGGTAAATGAGTGTATGAAAAGATTGGGGAATGCTGATGACAAATGCAGGATAGGAAAAATTCTATGGAAGTATAAGGTGACAGAAAATAATGTATCCAGATTAAAAAATTATGAAAAATGACAGTTAAAACTCTTGAGTGCTTAAGTTATTCTATGTTTAATGAACTTTATGTATATTTATGAGGTGGCTACTAAGCTTATTTCCTGCCCCACTGATTTTTTCCTTTTTTTTTAAAAGAGGGTGAAGAGCTGGAATGATAGCACAGCGGGTAGGGCGTTTGCCTTGCACACGGGCAACCCGGGTTCAATTCCCAGCATCCCATATGGTCTCCCAGCACCGCCTGGCGTAATGCCTAAGTGCAGAGCCAAGAGTAACCCCTGTGCACTGCTGGGTGTGACCCAAAAAGAAAAAAATAAAAGAGGGTGAAGAGGGGCTGGAGAGATAGCACAGCCGTAGGGCGTTTGCCTTGCACGTGGCCAACCCTGGTTCGATTCCCAGCATCCCATACGGTCCCCTGAGCACCGCCAGGAGTAATTCCTGAGTGTACAGCCAGGAGTAACCCATGTGCATCGCTGGGTGTGACCCAAAAAGAAAAAAAAAAGGGGGGGGGGGGCAAGGAAATGGGCTGCACCTGGTTTCAGGGCTGTACTAACCCCTGTACTAACTTTCTCTACCCCTGCCCCACTTTTTAAATTCACTGTCACAGTATCATTGTCATCCCGTTGTTCATCCATTTGCTCAAGCAGGCACCAATAACGTCTCCATTGTGAGACTTGTTGCTGTTTTTGGCATATCAAACACACCACGGGGAGCTTGGGCTCTGTCGTGAGGGTGGGATATTCTCAGTAGCCTGCTGGGCTCTCCGAGAGTGACAGAGGAATCGAACCCAGGTCAGCTGAGTGCAAGGCAAATGCCCTTCCCGCTGTGCTATCGCTCCAATGTTGAACCTTTCAGTGGCACACTATCAAATGAGGAAACTTGAAAAATGGAAGTTACTAATAAACTTATGGTACAAGAAATCACCCTAGGGTCTGGACAGATTGTACAGTGGACAGGGCGACTGCTTTAACCTTACATGCGGTGAGCCAGGTTCTATTCCTAGCACCCATATGGTCCCTAGAGTTCACCAGGAATGACCCAAGTGCAGAGCCAGAAATAAGACCTTAGCACTTAATGGGTGAGGCCTAAAACCATTTTTTTTTAAAAGAGTTTGCATTTAAACATTTTGCATGTGAAACAAAATCCTTTTAAAAGGGACTTATTAAAGAACTGAATTTATCTTCCCTTACAAGGTAATTAACACCTTCCAAGTTCCTTGTTTAGCAATTTTAAATAACTTTCCCCCTGCTATAATTAAGGTACAAACATAAAAAGAGTGTATTTTCTGTAAACCAGGGAAGTCCACAAATAACAAAGATTATAGGCATGAAAAGCATGAACACAACTCAAAGCTGTCTGACTTTGGACAAAGATGCTTTTATAAACACCTATGCAAAGGTAGACAATGCTGAAGAGGTGAAACAAAACGAAGGCTCGAAGCAGTCTAGGTCAGAATCACTGACTTTATAAGGAAGTTCTACTTGCTCTAAGAGTTCAGGGAATCTAATGCTTAGACCCAGAGCTAGGTAGTTTTCTATATTGCCTGAAAAAGCTTCAATAATGGCACTAATTTTCTGGGGAAAGGTTTTTTCACCTGTTCTGTTATACTGGCTGGTGGGCAGACATTTGGTTCTGGGGCCACCGCCAGCAGTGCTCACAGCTTACTCCAGGCTCTGTGCTCAGGAATTGTTTAGGGGAACACAAGTGGTCCTGGGCACTGAACAGGGGTGGACTGTGCAAGTGCCTCGGCCCTGTACCATCTCTCCGGCTCACAAATACCTATCTTGAAATTAATCCTTGGACTATATTCCTTGTAAATGATGAAATACTATGGTCACCTTCAGATATATTACACTTACTCTGCCCAACTGATATTCTATTATTTCAGAACCATAAAATCTCCTAAAACAGGAGAACATTTACTCCTCTTTTTTGGATTACCTGGAATTCAGAGAACACAACTCTTAGTTATGCTTCATTACCAGCCCTAGACAGAATGTTATTTAGTTGCTTTATTCTTCAGGCTTAGTTGAATACCAGTTTAACACTTAAAAATATTTTGGCTTTTGGGCTGGAGCAATAGCACAGCGGGTAGGGCATTTGCCTTGCACGTGGCCCACCCAGGTTCGATTCCCAGCATCCCATATGGTCCCCTGAGCACCGCCAAGGGTGATTCCTGAGTGCAGAGCCAGGAGTAACCCCTGTGCTTCGCCAGGTGTGACCCAAGGGTGAAAAAAAATTTGCTTTACTAGGGATAAATGGAGCTGGAGTGATAGCAGAGCGGTTGGGCATTTGCCTTTCATGCGGCTGACCCGAGTTCGATTCCTCCGCCCCTCAGAGAGCCCGGCAAGCTACCGAGAATATCGAGCCCGCGAGGCAGAGCCTGGCAAGCTACCCGTGCATATTGCATATGCCCCAAACAGTAACAATGTCTCTCAATGAGAGACGTTACTGGTGCCCGCTCGAACAAATCGATGAGCAACGGGATGACAGTGACAGAAATAAATGGTAATCACATTTTAAATCTTTTCTATTTCATTTTTGTTTTTTGTTTTTTTCCTTTTGGGTCACACCGGTGATGCACAGGGGTTATTCCTGACTCATGCACTCAGGAATTGGTAATCACATTTTAAACACCTACGACACACGTAATATATAATCTGCCTCAGGGGATAGTGAGGCATAGTTAAGAGGGAGGGGGCTGAATAAATAGATTATCTATTTATTATTGATGAAAGACATCTTCAAGTAGGTGAAGTTAAAAAGCAAATGAGTCTTTATAAACAGACTGTATAATATAAATGAGTGGAGAATCTGAAAGAAGATGGCTGAGTAGGCAAAAAGGATTTTGTTTTTTTAAGCTTTCTGGTCATACCCAGCAATGGTCAGGGATTACTCCTGGCACTGTGCTCAGAAATTATTCCTGGCAGTGCTTGGGGGATCATACAAGGATGCCAGGGATCGTAAAAAGGCTCGGCCACATGCAAGGCAAATGTCCTCTCCACTGTACTCTCACTCCAGCCCCACAAAAAGGATTTTTTTTTTTGACTGCAAAGCAGTAGTTTCACAACTGTTACTCAGCAACCACTCTTTTTCAATCTCATGTTAAGTAGGTTTTTCTTGGCTACGGAAAAAAATAGATAAATCCTAACACTTCGATATTAAAATCTAAATTCTTAAATGCTTCTTTGACCTAATTCTCCCCCCCAACATTTTTGTTTTTTTTGCCCACACCTGGTGATGGTCGGGGGACGATATGGGATGGTGGGGATCAAATGCAGTTTGGTCAAGTGCAAGGCAAATGCTCTCCCCACTGTACTCTCTTCCAAGCCCTTGTCCTAATTTATAAATATACTTTACAAACACAGAAAAACTCAAGTGTTATTTTGTAATTCTATTTTTTTTTTTTGGCGTCATACCCGGCGATGCTCAGGGGTTACTTCTGGCTCTGCACTCAGGAATTATCCCTGGCGGTGCTCAGGGGACCATATGGGATGCTGGGAATTGAACCCGGGTTGGGTACGTGCAAGGCAAACGCCCTACCCGCCCTACCCGCTGTGCTATCGCTCCAGCCCCTGTAATTCTATTTATTCAGATCAGATAGTGTTCAAGGGAGAACAGGGGCTTGAGGAGCAAGCCTAAATGTTTTTTAAAGTGATTTAATTCAGTACAGTTAGAATCAGTAAATTTAGTGGGTACTTAACACTATGCTGAGGGGCCAGGGAGCGAGCTCAAAGTGCTACAGTGCATGTTTGCATGCAGGACCCCTGGTTCCTTCAACACTGCCCAGGGAACCCCTCGAGCACTGAGCTGGAAGTAGTTCCCAAATCAAACACAAAGTGCTGGATGGAAATTTGCCACAATTGCTGCTCTTTGCTCTGGTATCTTAAAGTGCTGGGAGGTCCAGGGGTCCTACCAGGAATTCTTGGCAAATGGAGCATGTAGTTCAATGCAAAGGGCTGAGGTCACTGTAATGTCTGGGCTAAGAAGCTGAGGACCCTTGGGCCACCTGGACAGGGATTGGGGGCCTCCAGAGCTGCCCTTGACAAAGCTCAGGGGACAAGGAATCAAATCCAAGTCGGCCAGGTGCAATATAGACACGTGCTCCAAGGGCTGTGCAACTACCTGTCCCTTGAACATTTTTTTTTTCTTTTTGGGTCACACCAGGTGACGCTCAGGGGTTACTCCTGATCTCTGCACTCGAATTACTCCTGGTGGTGCTCAGGGGACCATACGGGATGCTGGGAATTGAACCTGGGTTGGCTGCATTCAAGGCAAACACCCTACCTGCTGTGCTATCACTCCAACCTCCCCCCTGCCCCCCCCCAGCATCTTAAGTCTTTTTAAAAATTTATTTATTTTTTTTTGCTTTTTGGGTCACACCCGGTGATGCACAGGGGTCACTCCTGCACTCAGGAACCACCCCGTCGGTGCTCAGGGGGCCATATGGGATGCTGGGAATCGAACCAGGGTTGGCCGAGTGCAAGGCAAATGCCCTACCAGCTGTGCTATCACTCCAGCCCCCCAACATCTTAAGTCTTAAATTAGACCAACATGCTGGTTGGACTACGGATGTTAGGAAAGTAAGTTTATTTGAAATGCAGTAGAGACAATTCTATAACGTCAGTTTTTTTGTATCAATAAAAAAATGACTACATTCAATCACTCTTTGCACATTAAGGAAATTCTAAAAACACAAGTATAGTCAGTTATATCCATATGGAGGTAAAACATAATTAACCTTAACTTTTTAGCTATTACTAACCTCTGAAAACCATCAGACTCATGAAAAAGAAGATTAACATATTTAAGATATATATATTTTTTTGCAGGGGGAGATACACACATGGCTCTAGGCTTGGGGTCCCTCTTAAGGTGCTGAGGAACCAGGCAGCACAGGGCACTTGGGCCTCCAACATGCAGAGCAGGTGCTTCGAACTCTGATTTATCCCTCAAGCACCGTATCTTCTATTTGATATATGTTGTATAACAAACACTTTCACAAGGCCAGAACAGGAACTAATTATTTATTAATACTCTACAGGAAACAATTTAAAATCTAACATTTTGAATTTGCTTGGAGATATAGGACTACCTTCACAAATTGAAAGAATTAACGAACCCATCATGTGAACTGAGTGAGACAAACTATTTACCTTCACTGCCACTAGCGATGAAGTCTTCATTATGGCCTCCAAAACATGAATGAATTGTATAAAACCCTTGTGTAACACCTTGATACTTTCTTACTAAAACTCTGTCTTGCAAGTCCCATAAATGAACTCCCTGCAAATAAGAACATAGGCATTTCTTTTTAAACTTCAATTCCAGAAAAATACAAAATTATCCTGACAATTCTATTTGCCTATGAACATTTTTATATTTGATTTATGTCAAATAACAAAGCTCTAGTTCATTTGTGATTGATTATATATACAATAGAACATGCAATAAATTTAAGAATTAGCAGAAATATTTGCATGTATATGTATATATACATATACATATATACACAAAAATATACAATTTTTAAACTACATTTTTCTGAGATACACAATTTAAACTGTATTTTTCTGAGAATTATATTACTAGACTTACCTGAGTTGCTACATTTAACAAAGCTAATCGGCCATTCTTTGAAATAGTAAAAGACATTATGGGATGATCTTCTTGTACTCTGTAAAGAGAAATTAAATGGCTAAAAATCAAGCTACTAAGAATAAAAAATATCATTCAATGATATAATAGAAAACGTGAGTTTAAATACTACAATTTTGTCTGCAAACACTATTATGCACTGTATTTTAAGCACCACACTGCACCACACAGCCAATTTACTATACAGTCAAACCAAAATCAAACTC
>NC_073310.1:43148641-43152291 GCF_027595985.1 Sorex araneus | reverse complement strand
CTTTACTATCAAACCCATTGATGCGCTTAGGGAAATTGATGCTCCAAGTCTCTGCAAACTTGAGCCCTGCAGGATTAGGGATCCTGGCCGTAAAAAGAAATATTTTGTACAGGACAGTTTTTCAAAGAACTGGAGCACATGCCTTACGTGTGATAAAGCCCAAGTTCGAGCCCTGACATCACATGGTTCCCCCCACCAAGCACACTGGAAGTGACCCCCCCCAACACCCAGCTGGGACTAGGCCCTTAAGTACTGCCAGGTGTGGCCCAAATGCCAAATTTAAAAATAAGAGGGAAAAGTTCTTCCACTAGGGGACACAGGGAAAGAAAAATCTCACTGGACCATTAACAATGGCTGCGTCTTGGGTATTTGATGGATCTCTTGTGCCAAACCAAGGAGGCAAGGGGAGAACCCCAGTCATAAAGGGGTGAGAAGATGAGTACCAAGGCCATCTACAATGCCGGGGGTTGGAGTTCCTCTCCTTAATCTCCTCTTAGATGTTTCTTCCAGGAGAGAAGCTGCCAAAAAAAACTCGAGGCACTGCTTTTCAAACCTACATGGAAGAGCAGATCTGAATGAGAGAATGGTGGGGCATGGTGGAGGTGGTCATGAACCCTGGGTTCGGCATCCCATATGGTCCCCTGAGCACCACCAGGAGTGATTCCGGAGTATCACCAGGTATGGCCCAAAAATAAACAAATAAAGAATGAAGAGCTTGACTAGTAACTGCGACAGAGTGCTTCCCTCAGTTTGGCCCTCAAGGCTCACCTTCCTCAGAAAGCCCCTCTGTGAAAGGGAGCCATTTAGCTCCTTTCCTAGGGTTGTCTTCCTCCAAGGACTGGGCAAGTCAAGGATGGAATGTCCTGGTTCTTCACCCTAAGTCAGGACAGCAAGAGCAGCCAGTTTCAGAGCTCCGTGTGGAGGGGGCTGACACTTCGTTGAAACCATGTCACAGGCCTCTCTCTCCTCTTCGCTGTTGTCGGATCTGACCCCCAGACACCGCTTAACGAACTGCCTGCATGTCACCCTCCTGCTCTGTTTTGTGACTGAGGAACGCCACCAGTGAGAGTGCTTTCCAAACTGACCTGAGGAAGATCTTCAAAGCAAAAGAGAAGCGAGTGCCAAAGAAGCAGGAAAAAAGCTACAGAAACTGTAGTAGGGGAGGATGGGGAAAGGTGGGGGTTGGGGGAAACACAATCCAAAACAAGATTTTCTAGGACCTGGAGAGAAACCGCTGGGGTGAGGCTAATTTAACAGAGTTGATATCATGGCAGAAGGCGACATAATTGGACTTAAAATGTAAAAGAACCATCCTGGCGATTGCCCTGGGAAATGACTGGGCAGGGGTCCAGGAAGGGCAGGGAGGGACTAATTAGAAATCTATTTCAGTAATCCAGGTATGACAGGACCAGGGCTGAGATCCGAGTGATAGTGATGAAGGTGATTAAAATAGATTTGATTCCAAATATATTCTGCTGGTCAAGTCAGGAGACTTCTTGAGAGGTTACGTGTAGGGTGTGAGAGAATAAATGAATCAAGGATGACTGAACAAACTGAAGAAGAGAATGAAGGGGAAGTGCTCTGAGAGGAACACTTGGGGAGTGGATGATGAGGGTGTAAATTTTCTTTTCCGTGTTGATTTAGAGATGTCTATTAAGCATTCAAGTGAACAGGTCAAATGGCTGGTTGGAAATACCCATCTGGATTTTAGGGATGATGTCTGGAATACAGATCCACTTTATAGACAGTCTTGAAACTAGATAAGACTTTGAAGATGTAGAAATGTAGATGGAGGAGAGAAGACCAAGGTCTGACAGATGGATCCCAGTACTCCATATTTAAGAAGGCAGGAAGAAAATAAAAGATCCAGCAAAGGATATGTACAAGCAATGGGTTTGAAGCAGAACAATCAAAAGTGTAGTGGGATACTGAAAGCTAAGAGGGAAAAAAAATGTGTCAAAAATATCTAAGTCTAGGGACTGGAGCAATAGCACAGTGGGTAGGGCGTTTGCCTTGCACACGGCTGACCCAGGTTTGATTCCCAGCATCCCATATGGTCCCCTGAGCACCGTCAGGGGCAATTCCTGAGTGCAGAACCAGAAGTGACCACTGAGCATCACCACGTGTGACCCAAAAAGAAAAAAAAAAACTAAGTCTATTATGGATTACATCTCCAAGAGAAAGCTGATGAGAGTATGGGTGGTCCCCTAAACTTAGTGTTGGTGACAGTAACATCAATTTCACAGGAGTGCTGAGAATAGATAGTAAAGTGCAGAAGACTCATTAGAGAAGCTTCACTGTCAAGATAAGCAATAATATGGTGCATAGTTTCAGGGAACGTGCTTAAATAGTACCTTTATTGGGTTCATTTTGCAGATGTAGAAACCGAGGCTTTAAAAGATTGAGGGGATCATCAGGTAGGATAACCTTTACCTGTTTCTCTATTCAGAGGGCAGATAGAACACGATGATGATTGGAGTCGGCATGATTTGTGATTAACATCTCTGCGTGATTGGGGTTCGCAACACTCTAATTGCTCCTGATTCTTAAGTAAATAAATAAATAAAAGGTTGAGGAATTTTCCCAGGTTCTTTCAGTACAAAGTTGTGCCTGAGACTAAAAGTTAAACTGTATGTTTTCTTAATCAACTTAATCTACTCAGTGGAAGCTTAATTATTTGTGACCAGAGGGGCCGGTGTGTGTGTGTGTGTGTGTGTGTGTGTGTGTGTGTGTGTGTGTGGTGTGGGGGGGGCTCAAGGATCACTTCAGGGGTTCAGGGTGGAGCTCAGGGGATCAAATGGGGTGCATAGGATCAGACCAAGACTAGCACCTTAACCCCTGTACTCCAGTCTGGAAAATTGACTTGTTTTGTTTTCTTCTGGGGTCACACCCAGCTGTGCTCAGGACTCACTCCTGGTTCTGCTCTTAGGGATCATTCCTGGTAGTGCTCAGGGGACCATATGGGATACCAGGGATCAAACTAAGGTCAGCTGCATGCAAAACAAGCCCCCTACCCACTGTATTTATCACTTGGACCCCTGGAAAACTTCCTTTTTAAGAAAGTAATTATTTATTTGGGGAGACAGTGCTCAGGGGACCCCGGAGGCCATTCTGGCAATTTCCTACCAACTGGACCCACGGTTCAGTTCCAGGGTGTGTTGCTGCTCAGGCAGGCCCTGCAGTGCTCAGGAGCCTCCAGGGCCACAACAAGTGATGCTTGGGGTGGGGGGGGAAGGTCACATGGTGTGGGGGTATCCAATCAGGGTCACACAAATGCAAGGTCCTAAACTTTGTACTGTCTCCTGACCCCAACACTGACTTTTCTTAAGAGCTCTATTACTCACAGGGAGATGAGTATCATAAGTAAGCATATAATTGCACTACTGATTATTTTCATGAGGTGAATTTTTAGAGGTGGAACTCCTGAGTCAGAGGTGCACACGTGCTAACTTATGAATCCACGTTGCCAATACCCTACAGAAAGGCTTATATGTCCATCAGTCACGCGTCAGGTCTGCTTCCCAGCATTAATGCCAATACTGGTGCCTGTCCTTTCCCGTCCTTCAATTGCATAGGTGTGAATAACATTTCGTTTTCAGATGTATGATCACCGGTTATGTCTGATCATGTTATACAGGTCAATTTCCCAG
>NC_073310.1:43118641-43143641 GCF_027595985.1 Sorex araneus | reverse complement strand
GAAATCCTAGAGCCTAGCTCAGAAGTTATGTGTGTGTGGACTCCATGGCTTACCCTCTTAAGAAAAACAAAACAAAACAAAACAAAACAACTCTCATTCCCCCTGAAAATCAACCTTCTTTATGAAAACAAGCAGAAAGCATCCCTTCCCCCAGTTGCATCTAAGGCTACTGACCCTCTCATGGTTTCAGCACCCCATGGGTGGGGGATCTGGTGGGCACAGTATAGTCAACTTTGGGAAAGGCTGATCTAGCCGGGTGCCAGGGATTTAGGAGGTGCTTGGTAAACATTGGTTGATTGGTCAGAAACAAATTAGATCCCTGAACTCTTATCCAGTGCCTCCTATACTTTTGTATTTCACCCATTACACTTCATCCGGCCAGAATGGGCATCACCATAAGGCAGCAGTAATGCTCCCAGCTCCCCACTCACCTTTTTTGTTAGCTGTTGATATCCCGGGGGAAGTGCATTCTTTGGGAATAGGCTGTTATCTCAAATTATAAATATCCCTATGAGAGAGTAAATCCTTAAGATATTTCGCCCACTTAAACCTACTGTGGTTCTTGGACTGGAGAGGAGGACAAAGTTATTCACGTCTTTCCAAACTGAGTACTAACCTACGAGAGTCCCTTGCAGAAGGTGAGCGCCTGGATAGGGGTAAAGGTGAATGTCACAAGAAAACGGGAAGATGCAGGGCAAGATTGGAAGAGGGCTGGGAAAGGCCAGTCTGGAAGGAAAGTATAGAGCAGCCATGGGAGGAGAGGCCCGGAGGGGAAATGAATTTTGTGGTGGGAGTGGGGAGGTTGTGAGGAAGACACCCATTCCTGCCCTGCCTTCCGTCAAAAGTCCTCCTTGCACGCACAGAGCCCTAATCCCTGATTCTGATTTCCAAGCACCTCTGGCGAATCTCCTTTTTTATCCCAGAGTGTCAGACATTTCCCAGGTACTTTTCCCATTTGAATTCACCTGAATCTTAGAAATAAATACATACCTCGTGGCATTTTTAAGAGGGGTGGGTGTTTGATGAGATCAAATGAGTGACAATCGGGTGTCACAACTCCAGAAAGGTTTCGTGTATTGCCGGCTGAGAGTTTCAGTGAGTAGGAGTTTGATGAACTGAAAAAACGAAATGGCTTCCCAGTCGCTCTGCCCTACTACACTGATTTGCAAACACCAGGCCTTCCTACACTGCTGAGAAGCTGAGAAGCTCCCAGCCCCAGGGTGAATGAACCTGCACAGCTAGTACACGGCATGCACAAGCGCTTAGGAAGAGAGAGATCAGCTGTCAGTATACAGCGGTGGCATCTGTAAGGAGGTAGCCAGGAAGGGACAGCCAAGGCCATTTGGACGGACGTCCAGGTGACACTACAAAAGCCTTCCTGGGAACTCTCTGCACCGTGGCCCTGAGAGGCCTGGCCTCATATTTCACCCTAAAAGAGGCCACCTCGGAAATGGGCCAAGAGGCTCCTGTTTGGCTTCCTGGAGCCAGAGGTTCCCGCTGCTGAAAAACAGAAAAGGGCCCATTTGCCTAATGCATCTTGTTTTCTTCTTGGGCTGGACAAGAGTATGAGTCTGATGGCGTCTCTCAAGAAGTTAGATGGGGGGCTGGAGCAATAGCACAGCGGGTAGGGTGTTTGCCTTGCATGAGACCAACCCGGGTTCGATTCCCAGCATCCCATATGGTCCCCTGAGCACCGCCAGGGGTGATTCCTGAGTGAAGAGCCAGGAGTGACCCCTGTGCATTGTTGGGTGTGAGAAAAAAGAAAAAAAGAAAAAAAAAGTTAGATGCATCTTCCTGTTTTTGAAGGCAATTCTTTGGTTAATTTTTCCAGGTTTTAGCCCTGTATTATGGAGAACTCTTTTGTTGTCATTTCTGTTTGGGGGCCACACTGGCTGATGCTAAGACCTTGTTCCTGGCTCTGCTTAGGGCTCACTCCTGTCAGTGCTCTGGGAACCATGTGTGGTGCTGGCAAAGGGACCAGGATTGGTGAAATGCAAGGCAAGTGCTTTAACCCCTGCCCTATCTCTCCAGCCCTGCAGGACGCCTTCAGGTGAGATTGTTTTTATCTCAAATGACTATTTACCATTCCAGTTCTCCTGTTGTCCAAAGAAGGGGCCTCTCAGGCCAGGATAATGCATCCTCTCATAGCCTGTGGGGAGGCTGCTGAGGAGACCCCACCCAGAGGCTCTGTTAAGGCCCACACAGTTTTTGCAGCCTGACCTCAGACCTCAGGAAGAACTATCTCCTTCTCTGTTATCTACCAAATGTCAGGATAATGCTGGCCAGGGTTCTGTAAACACTCGCCAAAAACCTAAACTCTCAACCTCAGTCAATCAAACCCAATCAAAGATCACTCAAAGGTCTTGTGGTTGATGCGGACTGGAGGCCTGAAGCCTGGGTCTTCTCCTCAGCCCCCGGGGAAGCAAATCTGTCCCAGATTTCAGAATTCTGCCCTTATCCAAATCATAATTTCCCAATCTCCAAGGGAAGTCTTGTCATCTGGCATTTCAATGGCTGCTTTAAAATGTTACAAAAGATTTGGCGGAAAACCAAACGGGAGGCGCCCGCTCCTGTAGTGGGGCTGGGAGGCCAGTGAGGGCGCCATGAAGGAATCAGGGGCCCCGTCAGCTGGGCTCGGGGGCACCTGTCTTTCTGTCCTTTGTTCTGTCCGTATCCTGTGGAGCACCTGGCTGAGAAAGGTCTGTGGAAGAAGCAGAGAACAGACTATGATGACGCATCCTTCCTTGGGTCAGAGGCGTGTCAGCTCTTCCCGCTGACTAAGGACGCCTCCCAGCAAGCTGCTTGCTTGCTGAGGCCTGTCTTGAAAAATGACAGAAGATGGTTGTGACTATCCAGTCCCCCCCCAACACCCCCACTTCACGGCAGTTAATGAATGTGTATGTCACCCTTGGACTCTTCCCAAAGACTCTAGGTCAGGGGAGAGGAGGTGTCTCCGTGTCTGCTCAGCCCTGTGAAGCCAGGCCGCAGGAGCAGCTCCCATACTGGCTCAGCTACATCACCCAGGTCAGATATTCCATGAGCCCATGCTGGGAAGAGAGAAAGAAAGGAACTCTGGCTCCAGGAGCTGCTTTGGTAATGGGATCAGAGCCAAGTGAAATGTCTGCTGGCCATCAAAAAACTCTGTTCTCAGGAGAAGGAAGGTGTGAAGTCAGGCCTGGGTTGGGGGGCTCACTTGGTGCTCATTGCTCCAGTGAGGCCTTCACCATGGGCCCAAGAGGCATTCCAGTGGGGAGGGCGTTGGCCTTGCACACGTTCAATCCCAGCATCTCATATGATCCCCTGAGTACCTCCAGAAGCAATTCCTGAGCATCGAGCGAGGAATAAGCCCTGATCATGGTCTGGTGTGGCCCCAAAACAAAAATTAAAAGAATAACCAAAAAAAAAATTCCCCCATCAGGCCTGGGACCACCACATCCCCTGCACCATTTAAGCTCATGGAATGTCCTGACCTCTGGGAGCTGACCAGTCCAGAGGGTGTGCACCAAGAGTGCTTCTTTGTCTGGGGACAGGGACAGATTGTGCTGCAGTTGGGATCAAAGCATGAGTACCTGGCTAAGGGAACAGCCTGACCATGACTGGATGCTGGCCAGGCCTCCCCCATCAGGCGGGCTGGCTCCCAGAGACTGAGCCCAACAGCGTGTAACTTGATGGAATCACAATTCATTTCCATTCAACACTTCTGAGAGATAGCGTGCAGGGGAGAAGTGGTAATTGTGGAATCCAGAGCCCTGTTGTCTAAGTTCCAGTAAAAAAAAAAGAGGCTAATACTTAAACCTACCCCATAGATCATAGCAAAGAAGATGCAAACAGAGACATGAGGCCTTAGAATAGTGCTGTGCACACAGTAGCGGCAACCTAGGTGTCAGATGATGCCATTATTACCTGTTATTTATTGGGAGTCAGGGGTTGGCCACACCTGGAGCAGTAGGAACTACTTCTGGCTCAGTGCTCTGGGTCACTCTCAGTGGTACTTGGGGGACCACGCAAAGCTGAGGATGGAACCCGGAAAGCTGAGGGTGGAACCTGGAAAGCTGAGGGTGGAACCTGGGCTTCCCACATGTAAAGCACATGGTTCATTCTCTTGAGTGTTCTCCCCAGCCTGAGCTACCTTTATTTTGATGCCAAGTTTTGCCTCTGTTCTTTGCCTCCACCTTCCCTTTCACCCCATTGGAGCCACATCCAATTATCTTTCTTTTTTGGGGGGGTGGGTAGGAGATGTGGGGGCACTCCTACCTTTGCTCAGGGTTTAATCCTGGTTCTGTGCTCAAAAGTCCATTGACAATGGCAGAAGCTAAACCTCAATTGGCTGCATGCAAGTCAAGTGCCTTAACCACTGAACTCTCTCTCTCTCTCTCTCTCTCTCTCTCTCTCTCTCTCTCTCTCTCTCTCTCTCTCTCTCTCTCTCTCTCTCTCTGTCTCCCCGCTCCCTCCCTTGGTTTCTGGGCCACACCTGGCAATGCTCCATGGTTACTTCTGGCTCTGCACTCAAGAAGTACTCCTGGCAGTGCACAGGGGACCATATGGGATGCCAGGAGTCGAACCCAGGTCAGCTATGTGCAAGGCAAATGCCCTATCCACTGTACTATCGCTCCAGCCCCTGATGAACCCCTTGCCTGAGCCCCACTTATGACTTCTTTCAGGTGCTGAAAATTGGAGCTGTCATGGGCTTCTCCCCTCTGTGTCCCCACCTCTACAGTGTGTCTACAGTGTAATGTTTGTCCTGGAAGGATTCCACCCTCCCGGCCTCTGGCAGTTCACTTCCATTTGTGATTTCTTTGGAAAGGTCACTTTTCACTCTCTTCTGAAACTTGGAGGGAATTCTGCAGTCCAGATGTCCGCGTCTGCATTTCTCTGCGGATGATGATGTTGATGAGTGATTGAACTGAGTGAGCCATGTAAGTTCAGGGCCAGCAAGGCCCCTCCAGGGAACTGAAGTGGGTTGCTGGAGCTTACTTGCCTGTTGAGGAACAGGCTACAACTCTGCAGACGCTGAACTTTTCACTGCGCTTCTGGAAGAGAGCTCAGCGGCTGGTGACTTCTATGTTCTGCCTGTCTCCAAGGGAGATAAGCTATCACAGCGCTTATTTTCTGAAAAGACACTAATGAAAACGATGGCCTAGGGCCTCTCTGGAGAGCGGCAGGCGGGGCGTCACTGCTCTGTGCAGTGAAATCCAGTCTTCCCTCCCGAAGCACAGAATCAATAATGTTTTTGCCAGTGCAGAGTCTCCAGGACAAGGCGTGAATGGCAGCGGGGCGCCCTGGGAGGGGGAGTGGCCGCGTCCCCGGGAGCCTGGTGGTGCGGGCGGCCGCGGGCTTTGCTGCAGCCAGTGTCCATCCCGTCCTGGGCTGCCAGCCAAGATGCCAGGGTTGCAAATTTCTCTCGTTTCAGAGGCAGCTTTGTTTCGGGGTTGAGTCCTCACAATGGTGTTTGCCATCTATCTCCATTCTGGTTTCTCAGATGTAAACTCAACTCTCTTTTACGGGGCCCCGGACTGTACCCCAGACACTGCCCGAAATGCACTACCCAGCGCGCTCTTGTTCAGTCTCTCCACCCCCACCCCCCTCATCCCCTCGCCCAGCTCTGTGCGATAGGTGTCCTATTTTAGCCCAGGACATGGACACTCGGGGGAGTTCAATAAGCCAGCAAGGGAACGCAGGAAACAAGCGGCAGGTCGGGATCCGACCCAGCGCCAGGATTCCACTGCAGGACCCCTTTCACAGTCTGTGCGCCATTCAGACAGCTCGGAAGGAAGGGGGAAGCCAGCTGCTAACTCGGCTGTCCAGGGCAGCGGGGCCTCTGCCCAGGTCAAGCAGAAAAGGCCCGAGATGTAGTTCCAGAGGTCCCTCTGTCCCGGGGTGAGAGGGTGAAGGAGAAAGTGTCCCTTGTCCTCCGTCTCGTCCTGGAGCCCAGCGCAGCGGCCTGAGCCGAGACCTGGCCCGCGCCTTCTCGTCGGAAATGCGCGGGTCCGGGCTGACAGTTCCACAGCCAGGCCCCACATGGCCGGGTTCCTCCCCTTTCTGGCTCAGTCGTCAGCCTCGGGAGAGACCTCCCTTTGCCCAAGAGCCTTTCTGCAGCTTGTTGGTGCGAACCCAAGGCAGTCGGCTGCGTGCACAGAATGCAAGCAAGAAATGGTGCACAAAGATGCTCCTTGCATGCCATGTGTCTCTGCCTTTCCTTGTTAGAAGGGGCCACTTTTTTTTTTTTTTTGGTAGCTAGACCCTACATAAAGGAGCTGAGGTGTGAAGTTGAGCCTACATAATTGTTTGTCATTTGATTTTGTTTCCAGGCGGGAACATCCAGCTGTTCCTGGCAGAGGTAGGGACCCCATATGCAGTGCTGGGAATCGAACCCAGGCAGTGATGAATGGTTCGGTCCATTGAGCTAGCTCCCTGGCCCCCACATCTATTGATTTTAACATACAAAGGAGAGGGGGCCTTTCCTAACAGTTTTGCTTGGGGAGTAAGGCGAAGACTGGAGGTTCTGACATAAGACCTGCTCTCTTCTTCCCTCTTGATTATAAAAAAGCCAGGTTCATTTGGTGGGTCACTATGTGCCATGTAATGGGTGTTTTCCTGGACACTGAGCTAGGAGGAAAGTATATGTGAAAATTTTAGACATGTTCTTAGACTCAGATGAGCAGATTGCTCTTTGGTTGTGCCTCAGCCCCTCTCCCTGTCCTGCTGCCCGGAATGCAGATGTGATAGCTGACATATTGCAGCCCCCTTGGATCATGAAGGATGGAAATCAGTGCTCCAGGCAGTCCTGGAGAAAGTGCTAGTGTTCTAGGATTCCACCTAACATCATTTCACCTTTGTTGCCCAGGGCTGAGTTCCTAGACACTTTTTATAGGAGCAAATAAACCCTTGCTTGTTATTGCATAATATGTAACTTAGTCTTGACTGGTGGATCCTACTTAAGGACTTGGAGTATCTGGCTAGTGAGGGGGCACTTGATGCCTAGTAGCTAAATTTGTCTCTTACACACACACACACCTGATCTCGCAGCCTATATACTACAGTGTGATGAAGAGCAGAGCGTAGCACCACCTGTCAAAGTTCATGAATAGAGACTTTTTAGCAAGTACTAAATCAATGCCTAAATTTAGTCCTTTGTTGAACAAATAGTCAATCGTGCATTACATAGTGACAAGGGATAGTGTTCTCGACAATAGTCCCAATAGGCTCCATCTTACAGTCCAGGAGTCAAATAAGCGACACTGGAATCTCTTAAGCTTTTTTCTCTTGTGGACCAGAGTGAGTAGGGCATTTGCTTTATACTCAGATGACCTGGGTTTGATCCCCAGTACCATATATGATCCCCTGAGCACTGCCAGGGGAAAAAAATTTTTTTTGCCCACTCATGACCCATTTTTGTTTTGTTGTTTCATTTGGGGGCCACCCCTGGCAATTACTCCTGGCTCTAGACTCAGAAATTATCCCTGATGGTGCTCAGGGAACCATATGGGATGCTGGAGATTGAACTCGGATCAGCCTTGTGCAAAGCAAGCACCTGACCCACTGTACTATCTCTCCAGTCCCTTATGAGTTTTGCCTGAGAGATTCTTATGAGACTACCTGGTATAGAGGAATATATAATAGGTATACAAATCAATAAAATACAATATCATAAATCATAAGTTTATCTTAATTTTTTTATTTGAGAGCCACGTGTGGCAGTGTTCAGTCAACCATATATGATACCAGGGATGAAACCTGGTCTGGCTACATACAAGACAAGTGTCCTACCTGCTGTCCTATCTCTCTAGCCCCAATTGATCTTTAATTTTTTTGTGACCCCACATGTCATGATTCATGACCACCCCATGGGATCACAACCCAGTTTATGGAGCCAGAGATTTACAGTGCAGGCTTGTGAAATATCCTCTTTCACAGTCATACAATGACTAACGATGCTTTTTTTTTTTTTTTGGTGGTGTTGGACATTGAACCCACAGTCTGTAGGGTATGTACTCTACTACTGCGCCACATTCCCAGGCCTCTTGTGTTGCCTTTTGGGCTTCTCCCCACCATTAAGCAATTAAGTCTTATCTCTGTGGCACCTACCAGGTACAAGGAACTGAGTCCAAGATAATCCTCTCTCCCTCATTGAAAACTTACAAGCAGGGGGGAGAACAGAGATGGGCATAGTAAGAGTTACCATAGAGACTTTCCCTAACCTAACCTCAAAGACAGCTTCCTGTCTTCAGGAAAAGCTAAGGCCAGAAGGACAAAGGCGGTGGCGCCGGTCAGGAGCAAAGTAAAGGTAGTTTTCCACAGCTGATAGGCAATCACATTTAATGAGCTGCAGTTTTCTTTCCAGAGCATGACCCAGCAGCTGATTCTTGCTAAGTTTGCAATGATCTTGTTCTGATCAATATTAACAGCCACGCCACTGCTGTATCCACAGTTTAGAAGGTCATTTCTTCCCTTCTTTTTCTTTACCATCATCTTTCTCTACTTCCTCCTTGGGCTCACAGCCAGTAAGAAAAGATATGTAGAAGGGAAAGCCTGGTCCTGTACCAAGCACAGACTTGGGAGTTCCTACCCGGGTTGTCTCTAGATCAGTTCAGGCTCGCTCTGTGCTCTTAGACCTCGGCCACGGAAGACAGGTGGTACATGCTGGAGAGGTGAAGGCGACAGGGGTGGGGGTGGGGGGGAGACAACTCTATCCCAGTGAGCAGTCTAGGAATCCTATTTGACTTTTACTCCCAGGCCTGAAATTATCAAGACAACTCTAGGCCTACTGCTGCTTTCCTGCTTAATAGAAGTTCAAAGTCTCTATTTACCTTCAAAATGAAACAAGATGGGTGGGAAGTAGCTGGAACCCACTCAAATCAGCTTAATTAAACACAAGTCAAGTTATTGGACAGGTAGTGAGTTGCTCTGTTCCTCGCCCCTCCCTACATAAAAAAAAAAACACCAAAAAAAAAAAAAACAAAAAAACCTGCATCTGGAGAAGAAGCCAAAATATCAGAGATAGAAGGGATGATAGAAGGTACTGTCTTTTCGCATCTGTCTTGGGCCCCTCCAGTTTTCTCATTCTGTGATGGAGATTATAGGCTTTTCTTTTCACTGGATTGAAAGATAAAGAAAAGGTCTTGTCTTAGTTCCTGGGTTTTTACACATGCAAGTGATCAGACCAGACGGATTTTTTTGGTCTCACTGCTCAAAAGCCTGTTCTGCAGTGAAAACCATGGTGGGGAAGGGGTTGTTGGGGTGCAGGGGGAAGACTGAGCCACAGAGCCGGTGTCTGCAGTGTCTGGGCAAGGGAGTGGAATGGGGCCTGCTGGCGAGAGAGGCTGGGCAGACAATCCGAAGTACCTGTTTCTGTCTGGGTACAGCAGCCTGAAGCCCAGGGGCCCCAGCCCTCTTGCTTTACTCTCCCCACTGCAGCCTGACCCAGGCCTGTGGGTCTGGGTCAGAGGTTAGTCCCACAGAACAAATAATTATAGCTTGGTTAGAGCGCAAGCTCCATAAAGCAATGATTACAACCTGTTCTATCTAATCTCAGCAGCTAGGAAAGTGCATGGCACTATGAGAGGCATGCAAATACTTGATCCATCCAACTTTTATGTCTGTTTTCAGAAAGGGTAAGAGAACAGAATTGGCAGCTGAGGAGGGGAGAGCACAGGAGAAAGAGTAAGAATAGATTCTTAGGGGCCGGAGACATAGTACGGGTGTCCAAACCTTGCCTTGGTGACCTTGGTTCAATCCCCGACATTGCATATGGTGGTGTAAGCACGACCAGGAATGATCCCTGAGCAAGTATAGAGCGCCACTGAATGTGGCCTAACGCCTCTCCTCCCTGGGGAAAAAGAAAAAAAATAGTGAGACTTCTGTGATTGTTGTAGGCACTGACCTATCCTGGACGTGGTTGGCAGGAGGCAGGAGCAGACCCTAAGTTTGGAGCCAGGAGGATGCCATCCTTCATTTAGCAAGCAGGTAGGAAGCACTCCCCCAGACACCATGCCCTGCAGGATTCATAGCACAGACAGGCCTTGGCTTAATACCCTTTCTGATCCTTTGATCCTGGTAAACTTTTCCTTCACATGAATCTTCATGTATTTACTGGCCAATTCATCAGAGGCTGACTGAGAAGAATTTTATGATATATCATGTCCTTCCTTGGGTACAGTTGCTCTTGCAGAAATATTTATTGACTTTTGTAAAACATGGTTGTTGGGTGTTCTGTTACTTTGGGAGGGGTAGGCAGAGATAGGATAGGATCTTGATTATGTATTGTTAGGGGCCTTGGATTCTTATTGGGGGTGATCTGATCTGAAAACCCTTTCTTACCCGAGAATAGCCCTGCCTTCGCCTGGCTTGTTTTGTGTGAAATGCTCCTCTACTTCCTGTTTAAAGGCAGAGTTGGGCCGTCTTTGCAGGAACCTTGAACACAGTGGGGTGGTGCTGGGGGAGATGACTGACTTGGTTCTGCGCTGTGTACACCCTCCTAGTCACCTACCTCATGGGAAGGCAGGCAGCTTGTCAGGGAGCATCCTTCCCTCTGCCTCCCCCACCTGGCCTCTGGTGCCAGGGTTCCAGAGCACTTTCAGCCTCCAAATCCCCCTTCTCTTCACTCCTCATGCCATTAGCCATCCAAACCCTTCTACCTTTTAGGTGGCATTCCCACTTCTGCTCCCACAGCATCCTGCTTCTCGTATTCCCACAGCTCTCCTAGGCCTCAACCCCTCAGAGCAACTCCAATGCTCTGAGAGATGTCTCCCAAGCCTCGTTCCCTCAGATTCTCCCAGTGAGGCCTCCTCGGCAGGTCCGTTGGTGTTGGAGAAGCATCCCACCCACACCTCTCCATGTCCATTATCCACCTTCAGCTGTCAGAGTCACAGTGACAATCTCTCCCAATGGAGAAAGCAGGAGAAATTTCAAAAAGAGAGAAAAGAACATCATTTCAAAAGGACATTAAGCTCTATTCAGGGACACAATCTCTAATCAGCAAAATGAAAGGCATGGTGGCCCCACAGGGACTGACTGAAAGACAGCCTGGTGGTGAGAGTGTTCTGGAAGTAGCTTCTCACACAGGGCCTTCCCCGCCCCACCCGCTGGCCCCAAACAGCCCTTCCCTGGCAACCAGCCCCACCCTGGGGGATCGGGTCTGGACCCCACCCCAAGCTACAGGGCTTTGGGCCTTCCTGCAAGCGGAGCTTCCTCCCTGACACAGTTTCCAAAGGCTCCCTCACGGGGCTAACAGCAGAACGGAGCTTGGCTGACAGAAATCTTTGGCACAAAAAACACTGTCTGAGTCAGCCCTGAGAAATAATTAACACTCATGATGTTTCCTGGAGCACTGGAGTAGGCTGAGTGCTGAATAGGCAGAGGGTGAAGCTCTGGTTTCCGAGGGGGGATGGAGTGGGGAATACTTGGATACTCTTCACCTGAGACAGGGGAAACGGGGGGGACCCTCCTCACTTACACCTGCTCTCTGTGCCCCAAGATTACAGAGAGGGCCCTTAATGTCTCTAGGGACTCTTCCTAAAAACCTGTTTCCACTTAGAGTCTTTTCATAACGAGTGAGTCAGGCGGTGAACAAATGTGAAGAACGGCTGGGTTGCTGAAGGCAGAGCCAAGGGTTCAGAGAAGATCCGAGTGCAAGCTGAGGCCCAGACCAGAGCGACTTCACCACCTGGAAAAGTGGGGCAGGAAAGCATAGTAAATTAGAGCCTCTGGTGGGCATGCATTCCGAAGCATCCCCATGAAAGGAGAAATGTTTCCATTTGAGTCTCAGCACATGAATTGACATGCTTAGACTAGGAGCTGAAAGACTCACGAAGACCATCATGTTGCCTGTGATTCATATTGGTTCTTTCTAAGAAGCCTTCAGAGTTTCCTGCCAATGTCTCAATGAGTCTTGGTCAAATTCCCCTTTTTCATTTCCCTCCATTTCTCAGCCAAAATTTCTCATCCTCATTTCAGGATGAGGAAAGTTAGGAAAATGGGCCCACGGGTTATACTCAAAGGAGCAGCCAAAGAGGAAAAAATTCCCACAGATACCTCCATCAGAAGCACAGAATGAATTCATTAAGCTTTTAGTTGTTTAGTGCACTCTTGAAGAGGCATAGTTCAAAGCGAATTAGTGAATTTCTCCCTCCAACCTGAGGATTACTATTGAAATATTGGTGCCATAAAATAGCAAGTTGCTAGTTTAAGTCTCAACAGACATTTCCTGTAAAGTATTAGAAAATAAAAGCAAATACTACAAGAGTTGCAGACTAAACATTGTCTCTGCTGTACATTCTTCTTTGGAAAAACGAAAAATTACAACAAAATCTTGTGGTGAGGGCCAGGGATGTAGCTTAGCTGTAGAATATCTTGGCATGTGAGGTTCTGGGTTCAATCCCTGACATAACTAAAAAACACACACCAAAATTCACCTTTCTTTTTCTTTGCTGTTGGGCCCCACGATGCTCAGGGGTTACTCCTGGCTCTGCACTCAGGAATTACTCCTGGCTGTTCCAAATTAAACCCAATTTGGTCACATGTAAGGTAAGCACCCTACCTGCTGTACTATCTCTCCAGCACCCAAATTTACCTTTTCTCAATGAGGAGAATATAGTCTCTTTAACAAATGATGCTGGGAATATTAGATATTCACGTGCAAAAGAATGAACTTAGAGGGGCTGAAGAGATAGCACAGCAGGTAGGGCATTTGCCTTGCACGCGGCGGACCCAGGTTCTATTCCCAGCATCCCATATAGTCCCCTGAGCACCGTCAGGAGTAATTCCTGAGTGCAAAGCCAGGAGTAACCACTGTGCATCGCCAGGTGTGACCCCAAAAAAGCAAAAAAAAAAAAAAGAATGAAGTTAGACCTTTACTACACACCACACACACACACACCCCCAAAAAAAAGAAAGAACAAGAAAAGAAAAAAGGAAATCACCCAAACCCTTTTAACTTAAACCAGAGTAAAGACCTAAATGAAAGACATAAAGTTATAAAACTGAAGCAGGCAGGCAGGTAGATAGGGAAGGGCCCCTTATGACAATGAGTTCTTAGAAGTAATAAAATCAATGGCCCGTTGTCCCCTCCCCCCAGCACCCCCCACCCCCGCCAAGAAAAGCTCCAACAGAAACAAAGACCAGAAAATGAATTTCAGAGAAGACCATCAACTGCTCCCAACTCTACTCACCTGGAAACCATCCTCAATGGACTCTTATCTAGGTAGAAAGTCCCACATGGGCAGTTTGGGAGACACTCAACTTAAACAAAGGAGGCGCGTATATGCTGCCCAAGCCTATGACCTGCTTGTGCCCATGGTTGCTACTGAGTGCATGTGGTACCCGAGTACCTATGTTACCTGCATCTCCCCTCTTGAGATGTGCACTTTTATACTTTTGTATCTATTGCCAGGATGTGTACTGGGGCTCCCTCTCCACTCTGGAGAAGTCTTTGTTCTCTCTTGAATGTGTTATTCTCTCTCTCTCTCTCTCTCTCTCTCTCTCTCTCTCTCTCTCTCTCTCTCTCTCTCTCTCTCTCTCTCTCTCTCTCTCCCTCTTTCTCCCTCCCTCCCTCCCTCCCTTCCTCAAATCTTCCAAATAAATTTTTACTTCACTGCTCATCTCCTCCAAAATTCTTTTCTGTGAGGGAAAGGCAGGGACTGAAAAGGCCTGTTTAAGGCTAGAACCGACTTTCTTCTCCTGCATCAGGAGCAAGGCTCACGGTCTTAAATTTCTAAAGTCATTCCCAGGTAACAGAAGTGAATAGAGGGGCTGGAGCGATAGCACAGCAGGTAGGGCGTTTGCCTTGCACGCGGCCAACCTGGGTTCGAATCCCAGCATCCCATATGGTCCCCTGAGCACCACCAGGAGTAATTCCTGAGTGTAGAACCAGATGTAACCCCTGTGCATCGCTGGGTGTGACCCAAAAAGCAAAAAAAAAAAAGTGAATAGAGAGAAAATGGCAGATTCCCTTCTCCAGGCTACCATCTCTCTCCTCCCCACTTCACTTTAGTCACCTGGGATGCCACTCCCATCATTTGGCATCAAAATATTTGGAGAATAGCACTGTAGCACTGTTGTCCCATTGTTCATCGATTTGCTCGAGCGGGCACCAGTAAGGTCTCCATTGTGAGACTTGTTACTGTTTTTGGCTTATTGAATATGCCATGGTAGTTTGGAGAAAAGGTGCAAAGCTTATAATCCCAATTGAGGTTTCAGTCATAATACCTAAAGCACAACCAACAAATGCCAAAATAGACAAGCAAGATTAAAACTTGAAAACATTTTTCTGCCTCTCTGCCTTCTGTTCTTTCTACTTTTTTTTTCTTTCTTCCTGGTTACACCTAGCTGTGCTCAGGGTTCTGGCTCTGTGCTCAGGTATCTGTGCTCATTTGGTCCCTGGTGGGGTCCAGAGTATCATATGAGCTGTCAGGAATCTAACCAGCATCAGAAGCAATACAAGACAGATGTTTTAACAACCCTGGCTTATCTCTCCAACCCCACAAGTGTGATATTTTCATTTCTTTGAGAATATTAATTTATATCTTGAATCTGATCATTCTAGTATACTCATAAAGCCTGGCACTTTTGATTCTATTAAAAATAAAAAATAAAATCTATTTCCTGGGCTCCAGGGATTGCTCAATGCACTGAGCAATAGAACTCTTGCGTTGTAAATGTAAAGTCTCGAGTTCAATGCCTGGTATTGCCACATGCACCATGAATAATCCTGGCAGCTCTGCTTTCTGCAATTCCTTTGTGCTACAGCATATTTCTCGCTGCGCTAGAGCCAGGTGTCGGTGTGTCTAAATACCACAACTTAAAGGGGTTCCATGGCCAGTGAACACCAACACGAAAAAGATGTATTAACACAACAGTCAGGAAGTGCAACTCCTGGCAAGCAACTTGTATGTGAAAGCACAGCTGAAGAGCACGGTGAACACTTGTGCAAGCACAAGTACAGGAGGGCACTCCTCAGTGACAAGCACAGGGGCCAGCATGCAAACCCCCAACCTGCTAAGTGACCCCCCACGAGCGTATGTGTAAGAGTCACCACTAAATCTTGGAGCATCACAAGTGAGCATCACAAGTGAGCAAGTGGAGCAAGTGAGTCACCACTACAGCAACTACGGGAAGGGAAGGAGAGAAAAAGAGTACGAGATAAAACCAGTCACAGGATCCCAGTTCCCAGCTCCTCTCTGCTCTCTTCAGCAGGTTCCTGGATTCCCCATGTGTGAGTGCCTAAAGCCCTCTGGGAAAGATGGAGCTTAGCCAGGGCCATGCAAGGCTGCCACTGCTCCACACCATCCAGCTGGCTCCAGACGGGTCCTAAGTGCTCCCAAAGCAGGAGGATGGACCCAGCATGCTCTTACGCAGGCCCCACCCCTTCCTGTTGTTCAATGCCTCTCAGTCATTGCTGCCTGGCTGGAAGGTCACAAGACCAGGTGGTAGGCGGGACCCTGTTGGTTTTAGGACAAAAACAATGGAAGCTCCAATTTCAAGGCTTTGAGCCTCTCCATCTGCCCGTTTATATTTTTCTAAAGAGCTGCAGGAACCAAAGGCGGTGGCAGCAGACACCAGAGCCAGGAATCTCTGAACACCCATCCAGCACCCACAGCAAGTCTCTCTGATCCCCCACCCAGCACCACAAGCGAATCTCTCTCTGAGCCCCCACCCAGCTCCTGCTGTCTATGCCAGCAGGCAAGCAGGGCTTTCCTCTGTCCAATCAGAGACAAGAATCGGAAGGTGTCCCTGGGCCTCCTGCATACCAGATATCACGGACACAGACTTGCCAGATCCCCACTGGGAACTCAACTAAGAAGAAGAAGAATGATGGCGGTGGAATATGTGCACTGGTGAAGGGATGGGTGTTCGAGCATTGTATAACTGAGACTTAAGCCTGAAAGCTTTGTAACTTTCCACATGGTGATACAATTAAATAAATAAATAAATAAATAAATAAATAAATAAATAAGAAGAGGAATGAACAACAGGATCCATTTTTCCTATCAGAACCAGAAATGTTGTCCATCAACACTGCCATAGTGGAGAAACCTCCTTATGCCCAGTCCAAGGACTTCATCTTTGCTGGGCCCTCTCCTTTCCCTCTTCCTCCCACCAGAAATGGTGAAGCCCCTACATTGAAACCCCTCTGAGGAATCATCAACACAACACTTATGACTTTTCAGAGCAGAGTGGGTCCGTTTCAAAAGGGCAAGGGGGTTAGGGAGCTAGGGTGGAAAGCATCATTGGGTCTTTGGGGCCAGGGCTGTGACTCAGCAGTAGAACATTCACCCTGGGTGCAGGAGGTCCTTGGTTTGATCCCTGGCACTTGCATGATCCCTGAGCTCCACTCAGTGATTTACCAAGCACCAAAGAACAGGACCAGCATGGCTGGTTGTGGCACAGGGAGACAGACAGACAGCCTTTAAGATCGTTAGAGCCTGAGTCACATATCTCTCAAAGGGTATGATTGCCAACCCTGGCAGAGTCTGAAGAACAAAAGAGAGAGGAATGTTTGGACAGGGGATGGGGATTGAGGACATCAATGTCACTTTCCTGCTGTACTATCTCCCTGGCCACACAAGCACCATTTTTCAGATGACATCTGAAGCTCAGCATACAGGTTCCATCAGACTAAATCCAAGATCTGTGGCTAAAGCAGCTGAAGCAAATGAAGATGCATTTTTTATGTGTGCCCCAGATCTGGCTCCTTTAACTGCAGATACAGCACCAAGGCCAAAACAAAAATTTACATTATTTTGCATCTTAAACAATTTATGAGTCTTCAAAAGGTGCTGATTGGTGAGTAGCAATTAACACCTAAGAAATCACTTGCAAATTACCAATAATTGCTATCATTTTAAGGGGAGGGGTGTTCTCCTTCACTTTCTTCCCTCTGCTCTCTGTCTTTATTTTTATTTCCGTTTTATCCCTGTTGAAGTGTTGGAAATGGAAATGTCTCTGCTTCTTATCTATTTTTTTGTTACGAAGGCATTGTGATTTATAAAATTGTTATTAATAGATTTTTACTCTGTTTTTTAACTAACAAATATATATTGACTATAGACAAGGTGTAGGCTAGGAGCCATGGGGTGTAAAATATACCCCAGTCAAGTACTTGTTCGAGATACTCATAATTTGGCTAGGGTACATGGTACATCTCAACGGGGAGTAGGAGGTGGGGGGAAATGTCAAAGTGTGATATGCCTTGAATTGCTGGCTCTTAAAAGCTAGTTAGGCTGGATGTTCAGGAAGTTCGATTGTAATTTTCTTGAGGGTTGTAATCTACCCTTTCCAATGAGATGCTTTCCTCTCCATGAATGGCTCCCACACTTGGACGTCTATGAAGTGTTGGCACAAATACTATGAAAAAAAAAGTGTTTTGTAGCCAAAAACAAGTGGGAAACATGCAAATTTCATCAGATTTAAATTGCAATATAAATGACATGTGCATTTCAGATGTAAAATGTGTGCTGCTCTCTTTACAGAGGAGCCTCACTGTGCTTCCAAAACCAGTGCAGAGGGGCGGAGAGACCGCACAGGAGAGACCTTGCACACAGCTAAGCCTGGTTCAAATCCCTGGCACCACATATGGCTCCTGGAGCACCACCAGGGATCACTCCTGAGCATAGGACCAGAAATGACCCCTGAGTAGTGCTGGGTGGATGTTGCTGAAACCCACCCTCCCTCCCCAATAATAGACCACTGCAAATCAGCACAAGGGAGTGTAGATGAGGGCCCCAGGCTTGGCCATGGAATAGTCCCTCTCCTTGGAACTGATAACTCAGTGGGCTGAAGCGCAGGTGTCACATGCATTCATTCACTCGAGGGCAAAGCCTGGGTTATCTGAGCACCACCAGGAGGGGCCCCTGAGCACAGAGCAGGGGTGGGGAGGGGAGTAGCCCCTGAGCTCTGCCAGGTGTAACCAAACAAGAAGAACAACAAAAAGAAATTGTTCCTCTTCTTCCACAGCCAATATACATAAGGCTCTTTCCATATACTGGGATTCCACAGGCAAAATTGCTGTTTAGAAGGCACAGAATGAGAGGGTGCAGGCCTCATTCTCTCTGTGGAGTAAAATCCCCCCAAAAGTCCAGCTCATTTTATCCTACTTGCCTTAGTTCTCCAAAAGCACTTGGCATCATCTATTTAGCACCCTATATTTGTCTATCTCCTGTCTGTTTATGGAGTTCCTTACTCTCACAGTACTAGTTCAGTGTAACACATAACAAGTGCTCACAGATAAGAAATTGTCTGGATATTTAATACAAACCAACATTGTGGGTAAGCGCAGATCCTCGATTCAAGAGGCCAGAGTTCAATTTCAAGGCTGTGTGACCTTGGAAGAGTTACTTAACCTCTCTGGGCTTTCTGTTCCTGCCAGTGTTCCTCATCAGATGGCTAAGTGCTTTCAATATCCTGCACATAGCCAACACTGGATCAACAGGAAATCCTATGTGAGTTCTACTCCTGATCTTCAAGTAAAGAGAGTATGAGCTCCAAGAGCCCATATGAGCTCCGAGAGAGGAAGGGCTCCAAGAGCCCGTTTTCAAGGGCAGCTTGCAATGCAGGCCCAAACACAGTGATATTGTTGATCCCGTTTAAGCACTTTAAAATCTCAACAGAACCATTTTCACAGGAGTTCCTTGACATACGTTGGAATCCAACATAATCCCCTTGGCGAGGGGTTACTGACCTGAGGAAGGTTCCATGCTAGGGTCAGCCACAGGCTAAAAATAGAAATTGGCTCCCTGGTTGCCTCTTTGTCTCGGTGGCTTCCTCCCACTGTGGTTTTGGCACAGAAGAAGCCGCCAGGAGTGATGCAGCAACTAGAGTGAAGGTCAGAGCGCCTGTGTTTGGGGAGGCCTTGCTGGTGCCTTTGTTCCTCCGTCCTCCCACGAGCTAGCTGGCACAGGAACCAGTCACCTGGCCGTCTCTGAACATCTCGAAATAGTCTTCCTTGACTTCCATTCACCCAGGATCTGCCAGGGTGAGGGGGCCAGGACGCCTGGGGGTGCTCCAGGGCTCACACACACACAGCAGCTCCCTGGCCACAGCCCTGTCGGGAGCTGCGCCTTCTTCCCCTCCTCTTGGCTGCTGTTGTCATCACAGCAGTCACACCAGCTCCAAGGAAAGACCCCACCTGTCCTTTGCTGCCACCCCTAGCAAGAAAGCTTCTCTGCAGAGTCATCCTGGCCCAAGCATGCAGGGAACATGTTAGAGCCTTTGATGACTGCAAGAGTAGTCATGTGCAGACAAAAAAAAAGCAGGACAGAAGACCAGATGACAAAGTCATTGAGAAAATTCACCGTGTGTGTGTGTATGTGTGTGTGTGTGTGTGTTCAACCCCTCTCTGCCCTCCCTCCCTCTCCGATTACTCACAGCTTCTTGCTCTTACAATGAAAACAGTAAATAATTGATGTGGTACCAGACTGTGCTCAGAGTTTCCTTGGCTCATCCCGGCTGGCCCCGCCCTGGAGACTTTGCTACCTGAGTCACTGGCAGAATGGACAAGTGAGGCTTGAGCCCATCAGGGAGGGCTCTAACTACACTGGAACTCCTGGCTTCCCCAGGGGTGGGAGAAAGGCTCAGAGTTGGTGACCGAGAATGGCAAAAGAGGTTCCATCTGCCAAACTCACCTGTGGAGTGATATGGAAGACGGAGGGAGGGTGTCAGGAAATGTCAAAGAAACAATGAATTTGAACCCAACTGTCAGGCTGGCTCTGTAGCCAGAACCCTCCCCTGCTGCTCGGGAGCCCTTCAGGTTCTATACAAGGCCACAGGCACAGCTTCTCCTCTGTGCACCGCATCTCCTTGGCTTCCTTCATCCCCACCTTAGGTTCAGAAGCTCTTTTTTGCTGTTTTGGGGTGGGTTCATTTTTTGCTTTTGTTTTTGTTTTTTTTTTTGGTGAGGGGAGTGGGGCACATCTGGAGATGCTCAGGGATAACCCTGACTTGACTTCCAGGGATCACTCCTGGCAAGTCTCAGGGGACAACATGCAATGCCAGCATTGAACTCAGGCCAGCAGCTTAGTACAAGGCAAGTGCTGTATTATATCTGTCTGGTCTTTTGTTCAGAACTTCTAGAACTCTCTAGTGCCTCTTTTTATTTTTCTTTTCTTCTTCTTCTTCTTTTTTTTATTTTGCAGGGTGGAAGGGCACAGCCGGAGATCAAACCCAAGGCCTCTTAAAGGCAAAACAAACCACTAGACTATCTCCTTGCCTCTTTAGTGCTCTTACTACAGAGAATATTGAGTCCCATCTTCCTCTTGGTCTCTACACTTCAAGAATTTACAAAATACTGCTGAACAGGTAAGGTAAGACACATACACAAAAGTGCTGCTTTTGCAAGGGAATGTGCCAGAAGGCTGTCCTGGAACCATTTTCTCAAAAGTATTCATGCTTACAACAGCATTCTAACATCTTACTTGTATCACTGAGCATTAATATTTATATCAAACAGGAAAAGCAATTTATGGCATTTTGTATGTATTAAACAAAGTTTCCCATATATCCTTTCATACCTTGTTTCATCAAAATTTAGAAGCCCTCCTCAGAAGAGGCACTTTTCATTTTTGTATGCCCACCAAGAAAGGAAAAAAATAAACAAATTTCCATCTATTTTAAAATGCACCATGACTTCAGAGACATTCAAGAGTGAGAGGTTGGGTCAGAGCAAGTTGGGCATTTGCCTTGCACATAGCTCAGTAGGTTCAATCTCCAACACCCCATACAGATGCCTGAGCACCACCAGGAGTGATCCCTGAGCCCAGAGCCAGGAGTAAGCCCTGAGCACCTCCAGGTGTGACCTCAAAACTAAAACCAATAAATAATAAAATGTAGGGGGTAATAAGCATCTAGATTAATGCAACAAACCTTAAAGTGGGTTCTGGCTCTAAGTCAGAGAACAACATTCTGCATCTCCACAAGTCAAGAGTCAGTTTGGGGCCAGAGAGACAGATAGGGGCTACGTGCAGCCAACCCAGATTTGGTCCTGGCATCATAAATGGCCCCCCTGTGTACCACCAGGAGTGACCCCTGAGCACACAACCAAGAGTAGCCCCTGACCCCCACCCAGGGGAGCGCTCCCAGGTGTGGACCAACCTGCCCCCACCACCAAAATAGTTGACCTCACTGAAGCAAAGCTAGGAGAAAGGAGAGGGACATGGATAGACAAGTTTCATGTTTCAGTGGCTGAGACTCCTTTTAGGGGTGATGCATCTCTGCTTTCCGTTGATCCTCTACTCTCTGGGGTGGCCAAATTACTTGTTTTCTTTCTTCATTTTTTTTTATTGAATCACAGTGAGATACACAGTTACACAGTTGTTCATGATTGGATTTCAGTCATACAATGTTCAACAGCCGTCCCTTCACCAATGTACATTTCCCACCACCAATGTCCCCAATCTCCCTCCCACCACCACTGCCAGCCTGACTCTCTCTCCTCTCTCTCTGTTTCTCTCTCTCTGTTTCTCTCTCTCTCTTTTCTTCTGGACATTATGGTTTGCAATACATGGAAATGAAAGGTTATCACACATATCATTTTACCTCTTTTCAGCACTCAGTTCTTGTCCAGAGTGATCATTTCCAACTATCACTGTCATAGTGGTCCCTTCTCTGTCCTAACTGCTCTCCCCCCACAACTTGTGACAAGTTTCCAACCATGGACCAGTTCTTCTAGCCCTCATTTCTACTGCCATTGGGTATTAGTATCATATTATGTGGGTTTTTTTCTTTACTCTCACAAATGAGTACCATCATTCTCTGTCTGTCCCTTTCCTTCTGACTCACTTAACTCAGCATAACACACTCCATGTCCATCCATTTATAAGCAAATTTTATGGATTCTTTTTTCCTGGCGGCTAAATAGTATTCCATTATGTAGATGTACCATAGTTTCTTTATCCACTGATCTATTCTTAGGCACTTGGGTTATTTCCAGATTCCGGCTATTGTGAATAGTGCTGCTATGAACATAGGAATGCAGATGGTTTTTCTGCACTGTGTTTTTGGGCCTCTAGGGAATATTCCCAGGGGTGGTATTGATGGGTCACATGGAAACTCAATTTCTAGTTTTTTGAGGAATGCCCGTATTGTTTTCCAAAAAGGCTGGACCAGAGGCATTCCCACCAACAATGAATGAGAGTCCCTTTCTCCCTGTATCTGCACCATCATTGGATGTTCTTGTTCTTTTTGATGTGTGCCAGTCTCTGTGGCATGAGATGATATCTCATTGTTGTTTTGATTTGCATCTCCCCAATAATTAGTGATGTAAAGCATTTTTTACATGTGTTTTTTGGGTTGCCAAATCATTGAGTGCACTCTTGCTTTTGTCTTTTTTGGTTTAGGGGCCACATGCTTAAGAGCTATGCTTTGGCTCTGTGCTCAGGGGTAGTTCCTGGTAGTTACACTGGCTGAAGGGACCCAGTGACGCCAGGGATCAAATGTGAGCCTCTGCTCTCCAACCCTTTGAACTCTCTCCAGGTCTTGCGGGAAGGGCAGCTGGGAAGAAGATGGAAGTACCTTCCTGCCCAGATCTGTACCTTCCCTCTCCCTCAAACAGCCCACCAGTTGCACTGGGGGAATGACTCCTTCTGGAACCAAAGCTGGAAGAAGACTTTGTGGAGAAGGCACTTGATGTGAGTTCCATCTTCCAACATATGTGAGGGGAGGAACTAATTGATGATGTCACCTGGTAAATGGAGCAGATGATGGGCAGTGTGACTCTAGCAGGGAGAAGACCTTGCTCTTGAAGACTTAGGGATCTGGAACTTTCTCAGACTGGCAGGGGGCCATACTTAGGGTTTTGAACTTGGGGATAACTGATGAAAAACAGCGTTCTCAGGGAAAAGACAGGTTTACAGAAAGGGGATAAAACTCAGCATTTCAAGAAGACAAATGGGCAGGCATTTCAAATTCAGTGGAAAGAGGTCAAAGTTGAAAACAGAAACTAACATTTGAGTGCACCATTGGAAAGGGGAAATCCACAGAAAGAGCTGTTTGAGACAGCAGTGGCACAGATAATGGACTTGGATGATAAACGAAAGTAACAGAAGAATTTGTCTGTAAGTATATGGAAACATGAAAATGATACAATAGTGCGTATAGTCTTTCAGAATTTTTAAATTGAGTGTTCATATTTTAGAAATTTATTTATAGTTATATATGTACATGGGCTGGAGCGATAGCACAGCGGTTGGGCGTTCACCTTTTACGCAGCCGACCCATGTTCGATTCCTCCACCCCTCTTGGAGAGCCTGGCAAGCTACCGAGAGTATCGCGCCCACAAGGCAGAGCCTGGCAAGCTACCTGTGGCGTATTGGATATGCCAAAAACAGTAACAATAAGTCTCACAGTGAGAGATGTTACTGGTGCCTGCTCGAACAAATCGATGAGCAACGGGATGACAGTGACAGTGACAGTGATCATTTATGTACATACAACATACATATGAAAAGTGTTTCTTTCAGCTTTTATATAGGTTGTCATTAAATGGATATGCCGTGAATAATTTTCTCACCTTTTCCAGTTTCAGATAGTATAAACAAGCTCATAATGAACATTCAACTGTGTGTTCCAAGCATAGCATGTACACTCAGAACCCAACAGTTCCTGAGTCCTCATTTCTAAGGGGTAAGATACAGAATCCCAGGTTGTAGGACGCACAACTTGGAGTACTTTCTTTTCTTTTCTTTTCTTTTCTTTTCTTTTCTTTTCTTTTCTTTTCTTTTCTTTTCTTTTCTTTTCTTTTTTCTTTTTGTTTGTTTTTTGAGCCATACCTGGCAATGTTCAGGGCTTATTCCTGGCTCTGCACTCAGGAATCACTCTTAGCAGTGCATGGGGGACCACATGGGATGCTGAGAATTAAACTTGGGTTGACAGTATACAGAGCAAACGCCTTAAGTGCTAGACTATCTCTCTGGTCCAAGATATGCATGTTTCTAACTCACACTGCCAAATTGCTTTCTAAGTGCATGTAGTGATTTCAAGTCTCCATTGCTACCAATACTTGACGTTGCCAGACTTTCAAATTTCTGCTAATCTCTTGAGCAAAACGGCATGTGTTCTGGATATCTTCTCCCAGTCTTTGGCTTGTCTTTAACACTTCCCAGGGTGTCCTTAACTTTGCTGATTGTGGTGGTGGAGGTGGTGGTGATGGGGGACGCAGTGCTAGGGTGCAGGCGGGGATCAAACCAGGACTTCACACGCACAAAGCATCTATGTGCTCTACCTACCACTGAACCTCATCACCAGGCCCTTTCATTTTTCTTATTATAAAAATGTTCAATGATCCACAAAGGTGGAGATAACAGGATAATTACACCATGTTATCCATTATCTACACTGGATTATCAACAAAGCTTTGTCTCACTTGTCTTCGCAATTTTTCCTTTCCTGTATTTCAGCCAGCACCTGGGGTTTTCAAACCCCAAACTGAAAGGCATCCCGCACCTCCATGCGTCAGAAGTCTCTGGACCCCAGTGGGCATTTGCTTCCTACTTCATCATGTCAAGAAAAGCACCTATGAAAACTAAAGAACTTTCCTTCAGAGTGCCTGAGAGAGGGGAAATTGGGATTCATAGATGTTGTCATGGGGTCTCGGCTATCCCACTGCCTCACACAGGGTCCTAGGTCACACTGCCTAGCTAAGATGATGAATTGTCCTTCCTTTGGGAGGAGAGACCAAGATAGGGGATTCTGTTTTTGCTGCCTCTTCAGGAAACAGGCCACCCTTCCTCCCTGAGGGAGATGTGGAAAGCTTGCCCTGTCTGTGCTCCAGCCTGTGACCACTTGACTCACAATTTCTCTGACACTGAAAAAAGAACCAGCCATATTTAGGATAAATGAGGGGTGTGTGTGTGTGTGTGTGTGTGTGTGTGTGTGTGTGTGTGTGTATGTGTGTGTGTTTCTATCCCTGTGTTTCTGTGTTTTTTTCGGCTGCTTCCCAGGAGGCCATTACCAATCCACACAGAAAACTCACCACCTGAAGGAAGAATGGAAGGAGGAGGAAGCAAACTGAGAA